>NW_015177030.1:782254-788261 GCF_001447785.1 Gekko japonicus | reverse complement strand
CCGGGGTGGCACTAAGGCGGCGGACGGTGTGTGTGTGTGTTCTCTGGCAGATGAGACGGAATACGAATACAGTGGCAGCGAGGAAGAGGATGACGGGCGTGGAGAGGAAGGCGAGCCCAGGTATCAGAGCTGGGTGCCGTGGCCCTTCTTCCCTTGTGGGCCCACTTTGCTGCTGCCGGCCGACTGTGGCCGAGTGCGCGAGGTGGCGTTCTCCTGGGCTCGGGCTGCACGGGCGGGGGTGGGCCTCAGGTCCCCTCTGCAGCCCGCTCAGCCGGCCTCCCCTCCCCGCCTCCAGCTCCATCATGAACGTCCCCGGGGAGTCCACGCTGCGGAGGGAGTTCCTGCGCCTGCAGCAGGAGAACAAGAGCAACTCGGAGGCCCTGAAGCAGCAGCAGCAGCAGCTGGCGGCGCAGCACCGGGACTCGGAGGCCCATATCAAGCACCTCCTGCACCAGCGCCAGCGGCGCATCGAGGAGCAGAAGGAGGAGAGGCGGCGGGTTGAGGAGGTGAGTGGCAGCAGGGGGCCCAGGCATCTGGTTGGGCCTCGCAGCCGTCTGTCCGGCGATCAGCCACTCCTGCCTCCCTCCTCCTCCTGGGGAGGAGGTGAAGTGAAGAGACAGTCCCCCCACGGTGGAGTGAGTCCCTCTCAGTCCGCGGGCCTTTCTCTGGGAGGGGCCCCTCCTGGACACTGCCTCTGCTGTGGCCGGTCTGTAGTGCCGGGGGGGGGCTTCTGGGGGCTCTGCCCCCTTTCTTAAAGGCACAGCCCCACAAGAATTTCTCCTGTAAATGCTTTTTTCAATCATTTTTTTAAAATTAAAGGCATGCACTCCTTTAAGCAGAGTGGGGTGCTGTCGTGGACTAATTCTCGCACTGAGTGCGGGGGTTGGAGTACGTGACCTCTAGGATCCCTTCTAACTCTGTGTCAAGAACCGGGTCTCCTTTCAGAGAGGTTTTCTGCCGAAGTGTTCATCCCCCCCATATGCCAGCGTGTTATCAGAACTGTTGCTTCAGCAGCCGAGAACTGTCACCTTAAAGTGGTTGACAGCTTCCAGTTTGGAGATCTGTCCTGGTCACAGCTTTCTGTGGGCTACATGGCTCTTCTTCCTGCAGAAGAAAAATTGCTCCACGAGCCACAACATCCTGGCCATGGGCCCGGCTCCGGCGCTTGCCCCCCCCTTCACCCTCCGTCTTTCCCTCTGCAGCAACAACGCCGCGAACGGGAGCAGCGGAAGATGCAGGAGAAGGAGCAGCAGCGGCGGCTGGAGGACATGCAAGTGATGCGGCGGGAGGAGGAGCGGCGGCAGGCCGAGCGGGAGCAGGTGGGCGAGGCGGCCGTCGGGGCGGGGGAGCCCCGCACCGGCTTCAGCCAGCCAGCCGTGGCCCAGGAGCCGGGCTGCCGTCACTTCTTTTGGGGCCTGTCTCTGTGGTGGCGTGGCGTGGCTTCCCCTCCTCTCTGGGTGGCGGGGCTGTCTCCCCTGTGCTCCTGTCCTCTCTTCACCCCCCCTTTCTTCTTTAGGGCCCCCCCAGGGGGTGGGGGGTGTGCGGCAGGCGGGGCCCGGAGGGGGGAGGGGGCAGGGGTCCCACCAGGCAGGTGGCTCAGGCCCCTCCTCTGCCGACTCTCCAGGAGTACAAGCGGAAGCAGCTGGAGGAGCAGCGCCAGTCGGAGCGGCTCCAGCGCCAGCTGCAGCAGGAGCACGCCTACCTGAAGTCCCTGCAGCAGCAGCAGCAGCAGCAACAGCTTCACAAGCAGCAGCAGCAGCAGCAGGAAAAGAAGCCCCTGTACCACTACAACCGCAGCACAAACTCTGCCGACAAACCCACCTGGGCACGGGAGGTATGTCTCCCTGCAGTGGGATGCACGGAGCTCAAGCAGGCTCAAGCCAGTCCAGGGGGCATTCCTTCCCCCCAGGGAGGGTGAGGGTGAGGGGTGGGGTGGCCGAATGAAGCAGCCACAGGTGATTGCCCGGGCCACAACTCCTGACATCCTCCGCAGGTGGAAGGAAGAGCGGGCACGCATGAACAAGCAGAACTCCGCCTCCCCCGTCGCCAAGGGCAAGACGGGGAGCGGGGGGCCAGAGTCGGTGCCCCCCTCCCGCTCCGAGTCAGCCTCACTCAGCTCCTCCCCTGCCTCGCAGACCCCGCCCATGCAGCGCCCCGTTGAGCCCCAGGAGGGGCAGCACAAGGTGAGCGCTTTCCCCCAGACACACACCCCGCCTCCCTCTCCTGCCCCCTCGGGCTGCAGCCCTTCCCCCAACCCCCACCCCACCCCACCATCCCAGCTGCTCATTCCCATCGCTGCTTCTCCCATTCCCTGCCCTTTGCCCACCCCGCCCCCAGGACTGGGAGGAGGGGGTCTGTCTGTCTGTCTGTGGGGCCCCGAGGAGGATAGCCGGGGGATGGCAAGCCACCAGAGGCAACGCAGAGGGAGGAAGCCCCAGTGGGGGGCAGGCGGCAGGCCCCAGGAGAGGGGGCAGGGGGAGACCGAGCAAGCCCACTCCCCTGCACATGCTGTGCAGGCCAGAGGAGAAGGCTCTGAAGGGCCTCAGGCCAGACTGGCGGGCTGCGGCCCAGACTCCAGGGTCTCAAGGGGGGGCTGGGGGGGGCCCCAGCTGGTGTCCTGAGGGAGGCAGGTTCATCTCCCCCCCCCCACCGCCCGGGCCAGTGGTGGGAGGGAGCTTGATCTGGGCTATGCAGGTGCCAGCAGGCAAAGGGGCAGAGCTGGGTGGGAGCTTGGCTTGGTGCCACCCCCCCCCCCTCCGTCCTCTCCCCCCTTCCCCCGGTGACCCCCTGCCCGTCCTCTCCCTCCGCAGAGCCACCTGGCCCATCGCGTCCCGCTCAAACCATACGCTGCCCCCGTCCCTCGCTCCCAGTCGCTGCAGGACCAGCCCAGCAAGAACCTGGCCGCTTTCCCTGCCCACGACTCCACCTCCTCCTCCGCCCCATCCCCACCTCGAGCGGGCATGATCCGGCAGAACTCGGACCCCACCTCGGAGGGCCCGGCCCCGCAGCCGTCCCGACCCACAGCCGATCAGCGAGGACCACCCTGGGTCAAAATGGATCCCGAGCCCCCTCCCAAGGCAATGGTGAGGGGGAGGGCTGGGGGGGTGCTTCTGTCAGAACCAGAGCGCCAGGGATCTCGGGGTGCGTGCTGTGGACAAGAGCCCTGGGGGACCCGTCTCCTGCACACGGGGTCCCTGGAGCCCCTCCAGGGCCTGGCTGTGACTGTTTGACCCATCTGTGGTGTGCACTGCGTGGAGACAGGCTCTCCTCCTGCCCAGCTGATTCCCAGTGGGGCTCTGCTCCCTCCCCCCTCTTCCTCCTCCTCCCCCCCCCCGTGGGGGGTCGATCCGTCCCTGCTTTGTGGAGCTGCCCTGTGTCAGGAAGGGGGCAGGGGGGACCTTTTTCCTCCTTGCTCTGTGGTTAGAAAAGCCGTTCCCCAGAGGTGCCCGGGGAGTCCTGCTGCTGCCGCCGCCGCCGCCTGCGAGGTCTGCCCCCAGAACCCACCCCCAGGGATCCCGATACGGCACTGCAGGAGAGCCGCCGGGGGGGGGCCACCCCTGCCCCGTGGCTCCCTCCCTGCCCCGAAGCCTCTGCCCGATCAGGCCACGGAGCCGAATCCTCGCCTCCCGGTTCACGGGTCAGGGGGGGGTCGATCAGCAGAGCCGGAGGGCCCCCTCTGCAGTGCCCCCTCTGCAGTGCCCTTCAAGACAGTGCCCCTCCTTGCAACATCCCTGCGAGGCAGGGCAGTGTGACCCACATGCCAGTGGGGGGTGGGCTGAGGCCGGGGGAGAGCCGCCCGTTGAGTTCCTGGCAAAGGCGTGGCTCGGCCCAGGCTCCCCAGGTCTTAACGGAAGGGGCTGTAGCTCAGCGGTAGGACATCTGCTTGGCACCCAGAAGGCCCCAGGCTCCATCCTCGGCAGCATCTCCGGGTGGGAGGGCCGGGAGGGCGGTGGGTGACGTGGGAGACCTTTCTGTGCCAGAGGCCCCGCTGGGAGCTGCGGCTGACCTGAAGCGGCCAGGCTGACCTCGGGCAGCTCCGTGGGTCTGCGCCTCTTCAAGTGGCCTGGGCTCTTTGCAGGGGTCATCTGGGGCCACCCCTCACCCCTCGTTCCTCTATGTGTCCTTCCAGGTTCCCCAGCGGACATCCTCCATCGCGACGGCGCTCAACACCAGCGGGGCCATGAGTGGCAACAGCCGGCCGGTGCACGCCGTTCGAGCCAGGTAGCCTCTCCGCATCCCGGTGGGAGACTTGACGCCGAGACCGCACTCACGCACTCCTAGAGGGGCCCTCCGGGTGGGCCGTGGGAGACCGTGAGTCCCCCTCACTGGCTCTGAAGGTGGGCCTGCCTGTCTGTCGGGAGCCAGCTACGGAGTGAGGCTGGGCGGCTGTTGATTTCCCCTCCCCCACGTGGCGTGCCGATGGTTGTGCCATCCGCGTGGGCTGCTCGTTCCGTGGCAGCAGAGCCCCCTGTGCTCCGACAGGGCATAGTCTCGCCGTGGCCCCGAGTGGGCTCGAGCCCCTTTGGCAGTTGTTGGCGTGAGAGGAGGTGAGGCTGCCGACGAGTGAGCAGCACGGGGCTTCCTCGGGAGGCCGAGGGGCAGGCAGGACAGGGCCCCGTGGGCACTGGGAGGCCCCCCCCCCGGCAGCCTCTGCAGCACGCCCCTGATGCACTTTTGCTCCTGTCCACAGGCCCCGTAGCAAGTCCGCCTGGCATATCCACATGCAGAGCCGGCTGGAGAGGGGTCCCCGGTGGGATCCTTCGCCAGTCCCTCCTCCCCCCCAGGCCGCAGGCCGGACCCCGCCCTGGGACCCGCCGGCTCCCGTGCCCAACGCCAGTAGGTAATGGAGCATCAGCACGGCGGCGGTGGCAGCGGATCGGGCACGGCGTGTGGCTTGCTGGCTTTCTTGGCGGTGGTTTCCTGTCTCTCCGCGGTGACGGGCTGCTCTCTCGGCGGGGGGGGCGGGGCTCCTGGCCAGACCCTCCCCCTCCCCTCTGACGGCGGCGTCTCTCCCCTCTCTTCCCCTGCAGCAACCCCGACCTCCGGAGGAGCGACCCTGGCTGGGAGCGCCCGGACAATCTGCTGCAGTCGGGGTCTGCCCATCTGCCCCAGGCGGGCTCACTGGAGCGCAACCGTGTAGGAGGTGCGGGCGCAAAGACCTCTGGAGGAGGGTTCAGCCCCGGCCGTGGGCCTCCTGGGGCGTCTGGGTGGCCCCCGTGTGAAAGGGGAGGCTAGGCGAGGGGGACCCTAACCCTCAGGCAGTGGGACCAGTTCTCAGGGGAGAGGACTCACCAGAATGATGGGTTTGAATGAAAGGTGGGAGGGTACCGGCTGGATCTTAGGAGAAACCTTTTGACAGGGTTGTGCCACAGTGGGATCAGCTGCCCGGGGAGGTGGTGGTGGGCTCCCCCTCCCTGGCAGTCTTCAAGCAGCAGCGGGACCAACACAGGTCAGGGATGCTCTGGGCTGACCCTGCACTGAGCAGGGGGGGTTGGACTAGATGGCCTGTGCGGCCCCTCCCAATTCTCTGTGATTCTGCTGTTCTACGTGGGCGACTTCATCTTCTGTCTCTCCCACAGCCCCCCTGAAGCTGGACAGCTCCCCAGTGGCTCCCAAGGCGGACGACCACCGTTCGCGGCCCGGCCGGCCAGCCGTAAGTCCTGGGGGGCAAGGGGTGGGTGGGGTTTCTCCACTGGTCAGACTTTGTCTAGATCCACCGTATCCGCCAGGACCGGGTTTTACTGTGAGGCCTGCAGCCCGGGGGGGGTGGCTGAGGCAGGCTGTTCGGGGGTCTGGAGCTGGTCGTCTGCATCTTAACCTCTCTGCCCTTTCTCTCTCTCTGTCTCTCTCTCTCTGTCTCTCTCTCTCTGTCTCTCTCTCTCTGTCTTTCCTCCGCCTTTCCCTCTGTGCAGAGCTATAAGCGGGCAATTGGCGAGGTTAGTGCATCTCCCTGGAGGGTGTCCCTCCCCACCCCCCCCCCGGGACCGGAGGCAGCGGGAGGGAGCCT
>NW_015177030.1:777180-782186 GCF_001447785.1 Gekko japonicus | reverse complement strand
CCCCACACACACCCTGATGACACGTGAAGCTCTTGCCTTCCGCCGCATCAGGCCCCGGGCCCTTCTGGCATCCGTCCGGGGGGGGGTACTCAGACTGCCAGCGGCTCCCCAGGGTGTCTCAGGAGGCAGAGAGAGGCCTTTCCCGTCACCTCCGCCCCAGTCCGCCTTTGACCTGGAGATGCCGCTGGGGATGGGACCCGGGGCCTTCTGCACGCCAAGCAGAGGTTCTTCCTTCTCCTGAGCCATGGCCCCTCCCCATTGGGAAACTGGAGGGGAAGGTGGGGGGTGGGGGAGGCTGGATTCCCAGAGGGTTGCTGTCTGTCCAAGCAGGTTAAAAAGGTTGGAGCGGGGCAGGCAAAGGCCCGGCTCTTCAGGAGGGGAAGGCCTGTGTGTGGTCAGGGCCAGGCAGTGGAGGGAGGGCTGGGGCTGGGGTGTCCGGAGGGCCCTCCTGCCCTCTCCCCCGCCGAGGGCTTGTCGGGTGCCCCCCGTCTCCCTGTGGGTTCCCCAGCAGTGGCAGCAGCAGCGGCAGCATTCCAGCAGCAGCCGGGCTGGTGATGCTTCCGCCTGCTTCCCTCCCAGCCCCTCACTGACGCACGCGCACTCACCCTTCCTTCCTAGAACTTTGTGCTGCTGCGAGAACGCCCAGAGGATGCAGCCCCCAAGCCCCTCAAGAAGGCCATGGACTACTCATCCTCCAGCGAGGAGGTGGACTCCAGCGAGGAGGAGGAGGAGGAGGAAGAGGAGGAGGCCGAGGGGGAGCGTTCCGAGGCGGGCACGGACACCCCAGGGGCCAGGTGAGGGCGGCCTTGGCACGGGCATGCTGCTGCGGGAGTCTTCTGAAGAGGGCATTGCTGAAACTCACTGGCTGTGAGGGGCTGCAGGTTTGCTTCCAAGGAGATTTTTAATAACTTCTCAAATGTGCAGAAGCTGAAGGCTGCGGGCCCACCAGCTGGGCCTCAAGGGCTCAGACACACAGCAAAGCCTGCCAGGACCCAAGACCCATGTGCACAGCTGAAACGAGGCGCCTTCTGCCCTAAACGCTGGCTGCCAGTCAAGCAGTCATTAGCTAAGCTGTCCCAGATGCTTGGATGGGTTGGGCCATTCGGCAGCTGCCTTCCCGTTGAGGGAAGAAACCTCCCGGCCATTGAAGAGAAGCTCTGCTAACGAGCGGGGGTGGGAGTTTCCTTGAGAGCGGCCAACGCCACCCTCTCACAAGACTCGGGACAACTGAGCACCAGCACACGACAAAGATGGGAGTCACCCAGGCCTTACACACACACACACACACACACACACGGCTCCCCCTCACGCTGATGGAATGTTCAGTCCCTGTTGCTGGTGCTGCTGCTGGGTCTCCAAGAACGGAGTTGAGTCTCCCCAGCCGTGGCTTTCTGTGGGGGTGTGGCGTGGCTGGAGCTCCTGGTGAGGGTGCCCTTGAGCATGTCCTGACCTCACCCCCTCTCCTCCGCAGAGACGGGGACACGGACTCGGTGAGCACCATGGTGGTACACGACGTGGAGGACCTCGCAGGTGGCGGCAGCGGAGGCTCTGAGAGCTCCTATGGCGAGGGGACCATGCTGGTGCAGCGGGTGAGCAGCCGGCCCCGGGCCTGCGGGCAGTGGCAGTCCTCTCTCTTGGGGCCGAGGGCGAGCCAGGAAGGGGCCGTCCCTCTCCCGTTTGAAACCGCCAAGAAGCTGTTCAGCCGCGGCCGTCCCCCCCACCGGCTTGCGGGCCCCCAGGCTCCTTGGCGGCCAGGTCCTTGCACACACCCAGTGCTTCTGCCCACGCCCTCCTCACCCCGCGCCCGCCCTCCCCTCCCAGACGCCCGAGGAGCGGGGCCTGCTCCACAGTGACAGCAACGGCTACACCAACCTACCGGATGTGGTCCAGCCCAGCAGCCACTCGCCCACCGAGGCCAAGAGCAGCAGCAACGGCTCCTCCTCCCCCGCCAAGGACCCAGCGGCAGACGTGAGTTCTCAAGAGGGAGGGGGAGACGGCCTCCGAGACGGCCACCGGGCCCTCTGGCTCCCCACCCCCCAGATCCTTTGTGTGGAGGGGGAGGGGGCAGGTGCCATATTGCAAGTAGAAATGGGGGGAGGGATCTCTTGGTGCAGCAGAGGCCAGTGTTTGAGGCACCTGGGAAGGACAAAAGAGATGCCTCCCCCTCCTCAGGGAGGCCCCCTGAAGCCGCACAAAGGCCTCTGGCCCCACAAGAGCAGTGGGGAGGCTGATCTTCTCCCCCGGGCCCTGGAAAGGGAAACCCCCCCCCACACACACACACACACTTGCTTCAGCTTTCTTTCCCCTGTCACAGTATCAGTCGCGGGGCCTTGTCAAAGCGCCTGGGAAGAGCTCCTTCACCATGTTTGTGGATTTGGGCATCTACCAGAGCTCAGGCGGAAGCGGAGACACCGTCCCCATAACCGGTGAGGGGCAGAGAAGGAGGTGCTGTGACGTCCTTGCTTTTCGGGAGACGGTTTTACCTTTAAACACTCTGTGTGTATATAAACTTGGTAGTTTTCTGCTGCAACCAGGAATTAAAAATTTCAATTCTCTCTCTTTTGGTAGTATGACCTAGGGTCTGGGCACTTCAGAGTACTATGTGGCCCCTAGGCTGTACTGATTTCTGGAATAAGTTTAAACAAAAATTGATTTATTTAATAAAGAACAAAATAGGTTTCTGGTGATTTTGAACAGTTGCTGAAGAAAGGAATGTGTAAATATAACCGGCAAAGCTTGGTACCCCAAACAGTCTCTCAAACTCCAAACTCCACTCTGACAGGCTTACTTAGTATACGCTCTCTCTCTTATACACAGCCACACAGGCTAGTCTTTTTGTTTTATTCACACTGAATAGAATCAACTCTCTTAGCCACACAGACTAAACTGTTGGTTTTATTCACTCAGAAATCGACTCCAAATCCTATAATCACACAGACTATGTTCACTCTTCAAACTTCACACACAGAATCCTTCATAACTCTCTTGAGTCACACAGACTCTCTTCAAAACTCTTCCATACTTGTCTCTCTCATATCGCAGAATCTCCTCATAGACACACACACAGAGACTCCTCTCAGACACCCGCCCTCCCACACTCTCAGTCAGCAGCGAATCACAGCACACTCATCTCCCCCTATCACTCTTCTCATATTACTGCAGTCAAACTAAACATTTCAAGGAACACACACACCAAAGCTTGGAATCATTACAGGTGCCTTCCATAGGGACTTTGGGGAAGGCATCAACTGCCTCAGGTAGGGGCGCAAAGATCTGTGTGCCAAGCGCCAAAGCCTGGCCCACCGGAGAGGGTGGCCTGCCTCCTTCCTTCCCTCCAGGGTCATCATGAGGACTGGGGCCTTCCTGTTGTGAGCAAGCGTCCGGTGGTGGCACTCTGCACAAGTTCTGTGCTTGCGACCCATCACGCGGGCCCTCCCCCCTCACAAGGGCTCGCTCTTGATTCTGTGGGGTCAGGCAGCAGTTTTTCTCCAGGCCAGTTTGGCCAGGGATCTGGGAGGGTTTTTGCCGTCTTCTGGGTGTGGAGCAGGGGTCACTGGAGGTGTGGAGGGGGAGGAATGTGTGAATTTCCTGCTTTGTGCAGGGGGTCTCCAGGGTTCTGATCCTTGTTACTCCAGCGGTGTGGCCGCTACAGCCCTGGGACCTAAAGAGCAAGGGCGAAATCCCATCCAGACTTGAACCCAGCTCTGAGAAAGATGGGGGGGTCCGACCGAGCGGGAAGGCCTTCTCACCCTCCCCCTGCGTGGTGCCTTTGCAGCCTTCGACCCCAGTCGGCTCGAGCAGCTGCAGCTGGAAGCCAGGAAAGGCTCCGTGGTCAACGTGAACCCCACCAACACGCGGCCCCACAGCGACACGCCTGAGATCCGCAAATACAAGAAGCGCTTCAACTCGGAGATCCTGTGCGCCGCCCTTTGGGGTGAGGCTGGGAAGGGAACGGAGGGGGGAACAGGTGGCTCGTGGGGGGGCGCTCACCCACCCACCCTCTCTGCCTTGGGGGGGCCCCGCAGGCGTCAACTTGCTGGTGGGTACAGAGAACGGCCTGATGCTCCTGGACCGGAGCGGGCAGGGCAAGGTGTACAGCCTCATCAGCCGCCGCCGCTTCCAGCAGATGGATGTCTTAGAAGGGCTCAACCTGCTGACCACCATCTCAGGTGAGGGGCGCGAGGAGGAGGAGGAGGGGACACCTCCCCTGCCGGCAGTCTCTCCTGAACCCCCCCACCCCCCTTTGTCCCGAGTCAAGGGACCTGCAGGCGTGAGGGGGACCCTGAGGGGCTGGCAGAGCCTCTGCTTGTCGGGCAGAAGCTCTCAGGCTCAGTGGCAGAGCCTCTGCTTGCCACGCCAACGCCCCCAGGCTCAGTCCCTGGCAGCATTTCCACTTTAGAAAGTTCACGTCGCAGGGGATGGGAAAGGCCTCCACGTGAGACCCCAGGGGCCCACTGCCGGCCTGAGTCGAAAGCACGGGCCTGGGGGGGGGGGGGCCCAGGGTCTGAGGGTCCTAAAGACCTAAAGACCCCGGGGGGCCGCTCGGTCTGAAGTTTTGGACCTCGTGGGGGGTCTGACTCAGGAGCAGGGAGGGTAGGGAAAAGACCCAGTTGCACCCACAAACCTCTCTCCCTTGCTCCCTGCTCTGCGTGGTTGTGAAATGTGGGCGCCGTCTCACCTCCCCCATGAGTGACATGCCTTTGGTGCCCCCTCCCCTCCCCTCCCCCCCCCATCTTAGGGAAGAGGAACAAGCTACGCGTCTACTACCTCTCTTGGCTGCGGAACAAAATTTTGCACAACGATCCGGAAGTGGAGAAGAAGCAGGGCTGGACCACCGTGGGGGACATGGAGGGCTGTGTCCACTACCGCGTGGGTAAGTCTCAGCAGCCCTGGCCGCCCCCACCCCCCCCACACACACCGCAAGCAGCAGCAGCTCCTCCTCCTCAGGGAGGCGGGGCCTGCAAGAGGAAGAGCTGAGCGCGCACAAAAGCGCTCTGTCGAAGGGC
>NW_015177030.1:771714-777120 GCF_001447785.1 Gekko japonicus | reverse complement strand
CATTCCTTTTTGGAAAGCCTTAGTTGTCAGCGAACCCTTTTAAGAAGGGCGCCAGTGGGCCGGATCCCGTTGCTCTCTGCTTGACTCAACGGCAGGCCCTTCCTCTGGCCCCCGAGCAAAGCAGAAGTGTTCAGGCTGAACCCATGACATCCCCTGGATATAAAGCTCTGACTATTGGACTTGTCAGGTTCAGTTCTTCTTCCCCTTAAAAGATCATCCAGCAGCATCTGGGAACACGATCAAATCAAATGATAAGGTGTTTGATTCCAGAGGGGTGTCTAGACGTCTGCTCTCCCCTCCCCCCGCGTGCGTTTGTGCTTCAGTGAGAACAAAAATCTGGGGCCCCCCCACCCGATGGCCAAGCGGGGAATAAACATGGAAACTTGCGGGCAGCTCCAAGTTCTGCAGCTGGTTTGAGCAAGTGAGTCCAGCCACATGTGCGCCACCCGCGTCAGAGAGCCAGAATTCCTTCCCCAGCTGCCAACACAGGAAGGGACTGTGCCAAACTCACCCCAACCCCCGGGGCTGTGGCTGGACCCCGCAGCATGCAAGAAAGGGGAAGAGAACCCCCAAGGGGAAGGGGGTAGGCCCCCCCCTCTGATCCCCGCCCATCCCTTGTTCTTCCTTCTGACTTCCGCCTGCAGTGAAGTACGAACGGATCAAGTTCCTGGTCATTGCGCTCAAGAACTCGGTGGAGGTCTATGCCTGGGCCCCAAAGCCCTACCACAAATTCATGGCCTTCAAGGTACTCGCACAGGGTTTTTTGTGGGCGGGGGGCCCATTTGTAGGCGGGGGGAGCAGTCCCAGGGCTCGAGGGAACAGGAGAGCTTGATTCCAGCCCAGTCTGCCCACGGGGAGCTTTGGCCTCGAAGGTTTGTCCCCTGAAAATGTTGCTGGCCTCTAAGGTGGTGCCAGAGCGGAGTCGAGACCTTCCCCTGCAGACTCTGGCCCTGCCCTCCTGGGGACGGGCTGGAGCTCTGCTGCGTGCTCTGAGATCTGCTTTGGCCCCCCTGGGGGCCTCATGGGGGGGGGGAGTCCAGCAGTAGTGGGGTGGATTGAAAGGAAGACCTGGGGGGCGGAAGACCTGGGGGGCGGGTGGTGGTGGCGGGAGTTGCGTTACTTGCGGTGGAACTGCCCAGCTTCGCCAGAAACGGGCATCCTGACCTGGCAGTGCCCGAGGGGGCCTTTTGCGCTTGGCACCGAGCCAAACTGGGCTCGGAAAGGGCCGAGTGAGAGCGAACCTTTGCCCACCGCGAGTCCTACCCTGGCTGCCGCGGGAGTTCTTCCTTCTCTCTTTCCGGCTCCGGTATCCCGGGCTTCTTCCTGCCCTCGCTGGTATGCAGCTTCCGCTTGATCCTGGAGGAACAGGTGTCCGTGACAATTAGGGAATTGGCCCCCTGTTTGTAGACATCCAATCTGGGCATGCTGATCCATGCTTCACTGATGCCGAGGCTAGACTACTGTAATGTGCTGTACGTGGGGCAGCCCTTGAAGCCAATTCAGAAACTGCAGCTGGTATAAAATGCCAACGGGACCATATGACTCCTGTCCCGAGGTCCCTTCTCTGGCTGCCAGTTAGCTTCGAGATCCTGTGCCTGAGTCGGAGTGGGCTGACATTCGCCAGCGCCGTGGGTTAGGAGTCTGGGAGTGCTCCTGGATGCCTCCTTAACAATGGAGGCCCAGGTAGCAGCCACTGTCAAGGCGGCCTTTTACCATCTACGGCTGACTAGGCAGTTCCCTTACGCGAATGCAATGACCTAGCTCTCTACATGGGGCTGCCCTTGTCCCAGATCCCGAGGCTGCAGCTAGTGCAGAATGCCACAGCCATGATGATGATAGTAATAGTAAAAAAAAGTATGCACTTATTCCTAGAGGTTAAAACTGATGCTCTCCCAGGTACGATGTGCAGGCATTCTGCTTCTATCCTTGCAAAGGGAGTAAAGACAGCCTCATTTCTCTTGCCAGAATTAAACTGGGAGCGCGAACTCCCCACGATACCAAGCTTTCCTCCTAAAAATGCTCCTTCCACATCTGCCAGTGGTGGTTGCACCTATACATTGTGCAAAAAGAAACCCCACCTTGCGTCTGGCTTTTCCCATGCTAATGTGAAGGAAATCTATTTTCGTCCTTGCAGACGGAAATACTGCTGCAAAAACTTGCTCCTTCCTGCTAGGGATTTTAAAAGCAATTAGAGATTTGAGTAGAGAATCTGCTACTATGTCCCCCCAAAAATAAGTTTTTGGTTTGGCATCTGGCCAGGTGAATGGTTCTAATAAAAAAAAAAAGTGAAACCTGCATAAATATTGAAGTGCAGCAAGAGCCAAACCACATTCCACAATGGTATCTAATGTTTGGGTTCGAAGCGGCAGAAATGTTAATCAGTCCCACCAGATGCTGCTATACTAGCTTCCCTCGCCAGATTCGCCTGCATCTTCTTGGCCCTGTTTGGCAGTATAAAGCGTTTTCGATGGGCAGGTATTTCATAAGAACATAAGAACATAAGAGATGCCAATGTTGGATCAGGCCAAAGGCCCATCCAGTCCAACACTCTGTATCCCACAGTGGCCAGAAATACCAGTGCCATCAGGAGGTCCAGCAGTGGGGCCAGGACATTAGAAGCCCTCCCACTGTTGACCCCCCCCCAAGCACCAAGAAGACAGAGCATCACTTGCCCCAGAGCCCCTAGCTATACCTTGTGGCTAATAGCCACTGATGGACCTCTGCTCCATATGCTTATCTAATTCCCTTTTGAAGCCGTCCATGCTTGTAGCACCCACCACTTCCTGTGGCAGTGAATTCCATGTGTTAATCACTCTTTGGGTGAAGAAGTACTTCCTTTTATCCGTTCTAACCCGACCGCTCAGCAATTTCATGGAGTGCCCACGGGTTCTTGTATTGTGAGAAAGGGAGAAAAGTACCTCTTTCTCTACCTGCTCTTTCCCATGCATAATCTTATAAACCTCAATCATGTCACCCCTCAGTCGTCGTTTCTCCAAGCTAAAGAGCCCTAAGCGCCTTAACCTTTCCTCATAGGGAAAGTGTTCCAACCCTTTTATCTTTTGAGTTGCCCTTTTCTGCACTTTTTCCAAAGCTATAATATCTTTTTTAAGGTGTGGTGCCCAGAACTGCACACAGTATTCCAAATGAGGTCTCACCATTGATTTATATAGGGGCATTATTATATTGGCTGATCTGTTTTCAATACCCTTCCTAATAATCCCCAGCATAGCATTGGCCTTCTTTATTGCAGTCACACACTGTCTCGACATTTTCAGTGAGTTATCTACTACAACTCCAAGATCTCTCTCTTGATCAGTCTCTGCTAGTTCAGACCCCATCAATGTGTATTTATATTTAGGATTTTTGGCTCCAATGTGCATCACCTTGCACTTGGCCACATTGAACCCCATTTGCCATGTTGACGCCCACTTGCCCATCCTTGACAGATCCCTTTGGAGTGCCTCACAATCCTCACTGGTTTTCACCACCCTGAACAACTTCGTATCATCCGCAGATTTAGCCACTTCACTGCTTACTCCCAACTCCAAATCATTAATGAACAAGTTAAAAAGCAGTGGACCAAGTACTGATCCCTGTGGTACCCCACTGCTTACCCCCCTCCACTGGGAGAACTGCCCATTTATACTCACTCTCTGTTTTCTATTAATTAGCCAGTTTTTGATCCATAAAAGGACTTGTCCTTTTATCCCATGATTTTTGAGCTTACTTAGGAGCCTTTGATGAGGAACTTTATCAAAAGCTTTCTGGAAGTTAAGGTAAACAATATCTATTGTATCCCCCTTGTCCACATGTTTGTTCACCCCCTCAAAGAACATTAACAGGTTAGTGTTAATTTATATCCCGCCTTGAAGCCAGCGTGTCCGGCAAGGCGGGATATAAATAGAAATAATAAATAAATACATATGTTGGCGCTCACCTTTGAAGTCCTTCATGACTAGGGGCCCGTGTAATTTATTTTATTTATTTGTTACTTCAATTTATAGCCCACCCTTCCTGTGAGCAGGCTCAGGGTGGCTTACATTAATGGGTAAAAGGTACCATAAAACCATATACAAAAGTTAACCATATTACAAACATTTAAATGAAGAATGGCCTCTCCCCCCCACGTGGCCCCACATGGCAGCTCCAGCCTTCCGAGGGAGGGGTATTTTCCAGCGCTGCCTAAGGTCCGTTTGGCTCCGGTCCAGGCCTGCTGGAATGGTTTTTACTGTGGGAGCGGACTGTTCTGTTTCAGTGAACTGCTCAGTATCCTGTTTGTGTTGTTCGCTCCAAGTCGAGTAGCACCTTAGAGGACAACAAGATTTGCAAGGGGGATGGTGGGATATAATCTTTGGAGAGTCAAAGCTCCTTCTGTCTGGCAAAGTGTTGGTCTCTGGGGTGCTCCTAAACTCGAACCCAGCCCTTCAGCTGCAGACCGACACGGCTACTCTCGGAAACATTTTGCAGGGCTGTGATCCCATGCTGGGGCCTGGGAGGAGGGAGAGGCGGGGTGGTAGCTATTCCAGCCCAACCAGGGAACTCTGCCTCCTTTCAGTCTTTTGCTGACCTGCCTCACCGGCCGCTGCTCGTGGAGCTGACCGTGGAGGAGGGGCAGCGGCTCAAAGTGATCTACGGGTCCTGTGCCGGCTTCCACGCCATCGACGTGGACTCCGGCAACAACTACGACATCTACATCCCCGTGCACGTAAGCAAGGGCAAGGCCCCCCCCCCGGGCTGGGCTGGGAGGGAGGCATTCCTTGGTCAGGCCGGGGGCTGGAGGCAACCAGGGACTGAGCGAGTCCTCCCCCCTCCCCTCCCCTCCCCGCGCTGCAGATCCAGTCCCAAATCACCCCCCACGCCATCATCTTCCTGCCGAACACGGAAGGGATGGAAATGCTGCTCTGCTACGAGGACGAGGGGGTGTACGTCAACACCTATGGGCGCATCATCAAGGACGTCGTCCTGCAGTGGGGGGAGATGCCCACCTCCGTTGGTGAGCTGAGGGGGCGGGGGGAGGGGGGGGGGCTGCCGGGGGCCGGGGCGCCAGGCTCTCACCTCTTCTCCTGCTTCTCCTCCCTCCCCAGCTTACATCTGCTCCAACCAGATCATGGGCTGGGGGGAGAAAGCCATTGAGATCCGCTCGGTGGAGACGGGCCACCTGGACGGGGTCTTCATGCACAAACGGGCCCAGCGCCTGAAGTTCTTGTGTGAGCGAAATGACAAGGTGGGTGTGGCTGCCTCGCTTTGCCAGTTCGGGAGGGCCAAGTTTGAGTCCCCACTCCTCTTCCGCATGCAGCTGCTGGTGTGACCTTGGGTCAGTCACAGTTCTCTCAACGGGAATTCTCGAGAGAGCTCTCTCAGCCCCCCCACCTACCGCGCAGGGTGTCTGTTGTGGGGAGGGGAAGG
>NW_015177030.1:770240-771644 GCF_001447785.1 Gekko japonicus | reverse complement strand
ATTTCTTTTTTTTTTTTCCCCCCCCCCCCCCCCCGTTTCTGAGTGGCCCAGCTGAGTCGGGGGGGGGGGGTGTCGGTGCCTGGGAAGGGCAGGAGGTCCAACTCTGCCACTGGAGTTTACTGTACAATTAGAATCCTAGAATCACAGAGTTGGAAGGGATCTCCAGGTCATCTAGTCCAACCCCCTGCACAAGGCAGGAAATTCACCTCCCCCCCCCCCCGCAGTGACCCCTGTTCCATACCCAGAAGAGGACAAAAAAAATTCTTCAGGATCCCTGGGGGTGTCAGAAAGGGCCCCGAGAACTCAGCATGGAGGCTGCAGCCCTCCCTGCCCTCCCTTCTCATGATCTGCCTGAGTTCACCGAATCCGCATGGCTGACCGATGGCCACCTGGCCTCTGCTTGGAAACCTCCAGAGGAGGGAGAGCCCACCACCTCCCGAGGAAGCCTGACAGTGCAGAGGGGGTGGATCCAGCGCAGGCCCGTGTCCTCTCTGGAGACTTGCTGGCTGGGAGTAGCATGCTCCAGCGTGAGCCAGTGCGGGGCCCCTCTGGGTCTTGCGGGGGCCAGGAGGTGCCCTGGTACAGGTGGGTCAGCTGCCCTCGCCCACGCAGGGTGGGGTCTCCCCGTGCAGAGGGTTGCTGGTCATTGGCCAAACTTCTGGGTCACATATTTCTTTTTAGGAAAGTGGGGGGGGGGATGTCATGGGGTCTCCGGCCCGGAGGCTTGAGGGAAGTGTCCGTGGGGTGGGGCTTGAGGGAAGCAGGAGGGGTCCTCGTCCCCCCCCCGTGTGACTGTGTGCTGCCCACTCTGCCTCCCCCACAGGTCTTCTTTGCCTCGGTCCGCTCAGGAGGCAGCAGCCAGGTCTACTTCATGACGCTGAACAGAAACTGCATTATGAACTGGTGAGGGGGGGCCTCATCCCACCCACCCCCCACCCACTGCCTGTGCTGGAAGGACCAGGAGGAGGAGGAGGAGGAGGGTGGGCGCCCCTCCCTGCTGAGAGACCAATCCGTGAAGCCGATGCCTTGACAGTCCCGTCCCTTGCCTGGGGGGGTTCTCCGCCTGAGGAAAGGGGAGAAGCTGAGAGCTGGGGGGGGGCAATTTTAGGAAAGAGCGCCCCCCCCATGGCCATGCATGCATGTGACCCTCTCACTCCCAGGCCACCAGGTGGGGGGGGGGTTGGGAGGAGGGAGAGAAATAGCCGGGGCCCCCCCTGGGATGGGAGCCTTCGGGGTTCAGAGGCGAAACCCACAAACCAGTCCAGCCGCTTCCCTCTTTCCCCTCTTTCTCCGCCATCTCTCCAATTTCAATAGGGAGGGAGAAGATCCGTGGTCGCAGAGAGTGTGGATCTGAGCCCAGATACCATCTCCCTCCCCCCCTCCTCGCTTTGCACATCGTCTCCC
>NW_015177030.1:767999-769778 GCF_001447785.1 Gekko japonicus | reverse complement strand
CACCCACCCACCCACCTTCCCCAGCTCTGGCTGGCTTTGGGGCTCCACTCTGGGGCAGTGGGTGTGATCGGACGGACGGAGGAGGTAGGAGCCTCCATGTGCGCCCCCCCCCAACCGGGTGATTGGATTTCTTGTGTATTTTTGCTTGCGTTTGTATATACCCCTCTGTCCTCAGCCCAGCCGGGAGCTGCTCCACCCTCCAGCCCTCTGTGGCGGCCGCTGCTGCTGCTGCTGCGGGGTCTCATCTGTTAATAAAAGAGCCAAACCTCCACCGGCAGTGTGTGCCTCTGTCTCCGTTGCCCCTGTGGAGGGGGGGGGCTGGGTTGGACCCTGGACAAGGACTGGGGGGGGGAGGGAAGGAGGATGGGAGCGCACGTGGCCAAGGCACAGCGGGCAGGTGAGCTCCCAGTGGTGCCCCCTCCCCAGGAGCCTTTCCTCGTGCCTTGGGAAGCTGCCTCGGGGAGCCCGTGGGAGCTCCGGGTTGGGTGCAGCAGGGGCAGCTCTTGCCCCACAGCCCAAGCCCCCTCTCGGGGCAATGGGGCGAGAGAGTCTGCGGAGCCAGTGGGAGAACCGGTGCCCTTGGCGGGAGGGCTGTTCTGGGGACCTGCAACAACTTCTGCGCAGAGTCTGTTCACATGGATGGGAGCCGGTGGGAGAGAGGGAGGCGTTGCCTGGCCCGGTGGGCATTTCCCCAAAAGGCAGCATCTGAGCACAGTCAGTTCCGCTTTCCTCAACTGCAGGTGGTGACGAGGCCTCCCCCGCCCCGGAGGAAGAGGGGGCTCCCTGCTCTCTCTGGCGGCCTCTAGAAGCTCCTAAATGGGAGGTCATTTTAAACAACAAGCAGATTTGGCACTTTATTTGAAGGTGTGCGTGTGCGCTGCGCCAACTTGGGACCCAGCAAGCGTTCTCAGAAGATCATGGAGACCTCCTCCTCCGTCTCTCAAAGCAGAGGCACTTTTCTGGCAAAGGGTCGGCACACCAGACTGTCCAAAGCCCAAGAGAGTCTCAAGGCCGAAGGTTATAAGCAAAACCAAACTCCCGTCTGGGCAAGCAGGGGAGGTTAATGCCCCCCTCCCCCCCTATTTTGAAGCCATCCCGTGTGAGGGTCTGTGTGTGTGTCCTCCTGTTCTCTTGGGCTGTGGCTGGGGGTGGGGAGGGCTTTGCCAAACAGCTGGGAGCCAGAGGGCATTTTGGATGTGGGGGGGGGAGGGAGGGAGCTTCCCCCCTCCCGTCTCTGAACTGAGCAGACCGTTTCTAATGAAAGGACCTGAAAGTGCCCCCCCCCCCAGGAGTGGCAGAGCTGGACGGGGAAGGCCGGCAGGGGCAGCGTCCGGCACTCCGCCTCTCCCCGCCTGTTGGCAGGGCGGAGGCATCCTTCCAGGCCCTCTCTGCCTCCACTTTGCTCCCCCCTTGCTGAGGGGGCTCGGACCCCCTGGAAACTCACCCCCTGGAGATCTCATGGGTCTCTGGAGTCTGAGGGGCCCGGGGTCTTTGTGGCCGCCCCCCTTCCCCTGCAGAGGCCGCTTCCCGGCCCCTCTACAGGGCGGTGGCGACACCCTTCCCCCGCCCCACCCCAAGGGGGTCCTTCCCTGGCCCCAGGCTGCCCTCGTCGTCCTGCTCCCAGGGCCACCGCCCCAAGGGCCCCGGCAGGCTGACCAGGAGCCAGGAGACGTAGCGCAGGGGCCCAATCTCCAGCCTCTTGCAGGCGCGGTAGAGGCGGCGCCTGGGCAGCGGCTGCTGTCCTCCCCCCTCAGGCGCCGCTGTCTGCAGCGGCTGGGA
>NW_015177030.1:764994-767480 GCF_001447785.1 Gekko japonicus | reverse complement strand
CGTGGGCAAAGGCTCTGACTGTGCGGAGAAGGCAGTGGGGGCTGCAGAGAGCGGGAGAGTGTCAGGGTGTGCGGTTGTTGGCCCTGGGCTAGGCTCCGATCCCTCCTCCTCCTCGTCCCCCTGGACGCCCCGGTCACTCACCGGCCTGCAGTCCAGGTGGAAGTTCATGACGGGGCGCCCCTGTGCCCCAGGGGGGTCGTGGCACGTGACGTTCTCGGGCTGGTGCTCCGTGATCTCCTTCTCGGGCCCTTGCACCCGGGTGTAGATGCTGAACCCGTTCTCGAGGATCCAGTCGCGCAGGTACTCCAGGGCGCAGTCACAGAGCCAGGGGTTCCCTACCAAGTAGACGTAGGCGAATAGGTGTTCCTCCGGGAAGAAGCCCTCCGGCACGGACCGCAGCCGGTTCCTCTCCAGGCGCAGTGTCTCCAGCACCCCCAGCCCAGCCAGCAGTCCCGGGGGCAGCGCCATCAGGTGGTTATCGGACAAGTCCAGGTCCCTCAGCGCGGCCAGGCCCGCGAAGGTCCCCTCCGGGAGGCTCTGGAGCCGGTTCCCCTGCAGCTCCAGGTCCTCCAGTCGCCCCAGGGCCCGGAAGCCCCCCTCCTTGGGGAGCCGGGAGAGGGCGTTGTGGCCCAGGGCCAGGCGGCGGAGGCTGGGGAACCCCTGCAGGGCGGGCAGGGTATCCAGGGCGTTGTGGGACAGGTCCAGCTCCTGGAGGCCGGGCAGTGGGGAGGCGGCCTCCAGCTCCCCCATCCCGTTGTGAGAGAGGTCCAGGTCCGTCAGGTTGGGCAGGTGCCCGAAGGAGGCCGTGGAGACCCGGGCCAGGCGGTTGGAGCCCAGCAGCAAGATGCCCGTGTCCCCCTGCAGGTTGGGGGGCACCTGGCTCAGCCCCTTCCCTCCGCAGCTGGCCTGCAGCAAGTCCTTGATCCGATTGGTCTCGTATCTGCAGGGGGCATCGGCGGTGTCAGGCTGGCCGAGGAGGGCTCTGGGCACGGCCAAGAGGACCAGGAGGGCCCAGTGGGAGGCCATGAGGCACGGCAGTGGCGGCACCCTGTGGGGGGGGGGGAAAAGGAGCCTCCAGTCAGGGCGAGGCAAGCGGGCAGGGGTCATCCCGGGCACCCTCCTTTAGCCCTTGGGGCACGGTGGATGGAGGGGCCGTACGGAATAGCCCCCCTCTCGCGTAGCATACCCATCGCGGTCACACACACACACCCTTGGGATAGGGGCGTGGCTCCCCCAGGGCTTGAACTGCCGCCCCCTCCGCTGCTCTGCTCGGGAAACGGTGGACACCATGCAAGGCGGGGCCGGATGTGGCCGAAGCGGGAGGGGAAAGGAGATAGGCCGTGGACTGGATACATGGGCCTGTGGTGCCACTCGCAATGGGGGCATGCAGCTTTCCTGCAATTGTGGCAGTCTGCTGCTTTCACCCACGTGTAACAATACACTTTGAACCCCCTTTCCGTGCACCTCAGCAAGCGTTCGCAAGTGGACTTTGTTTTGCGGAAGGAAACCCTGTTGCCAAGTGGATGGCAGGTGCCTCCCCGGCCTCCCTCCCGTTGGGGCTCCCAGAGTGGCTGGCAGGTGCACCTCCCTGGCGAGCTCACGGCAGAACTGTGCCCTCTCTTGCGTACCCACCAAACCGGGGGGGGGGCAGCATGTGGGTTTGCCTGCAAAGGGAAGCCTCTTTCCACAAGACCAAACGGGGGAAGCCCAGAGTGCCCCAGGGGAGGGCCTGTACTTTGCCAGCACCACGTTTCATCGGCTCAGGGGCCTGGCTGGGGTGGGGAGGAGCCTTCCAGGCCAGCCCCTGCTGCAGAGCACAGAACACCCCGAGGTGGAGCTTCCCTGCCAGCCGTCACACAGCACCGGGTCCTTCCTCCTCTCCTCGCGGACAGCCAAAGCCTCCCCTCCTCCGGTAAGGGACTGCAGCCCCTTAGGGCAAATCCTGCCTCCTGGAGCAGCAGGGAAGAAGGCAAGAAGCTCCTCTGGCAGGGAGCTGAAGAGTGCCACAGGAGAGGCTGGCTTCACAAGGACCCACCCCACCAGTGTTCGTTGTTTTGCTATTTTCTGAGACGCTCAAGGAACCAGCTGCCCCGGCCAGCAAAGCAGCCCACAAGGCAGCTGACGGGCTGCGTCTGCACAGGAATTCCTTGTAAGCCATCCCAGCGGAGGGGGGGCCTGCCCTCCCCCCACCTCTTGATGTGTGAAGAAAGCCCCTTTCTGTTTTTGACTGACCCGCAGCTGCAAGCCGGGATGGCAAGAAGAGCCTACCTTGCAAGGAGCGTGTTCTGCCCTTCCCAAGTCTTCTGCCCAACCTGTCTTCTCTTGCACTCTCCACCTTCTGCTGGTGTGGCTCGCAGCCTGTGCCTTTTCTCCCCCACCCCACCCCAATTCCACCCTCATCTCAGCCTCCAGCCGGCT
The DNA here is from genome assembly GCF_001447785.1 of Gekko japonicus. NCBI lineage: Eukaryota > Metazoa > Chordata > Lepidosauria > Squamata > Gekkonidae > Gekko > Gekko japonicus. The sequence goes on along the minus strand of NW_015177030.1, from coordinate 765,062 downwards.
CGGCAGCGGAAGCGGTCTGGTTTCCTGCCCCCCCCCCCCCACCGCCCCCCCCCCCAGCCCCGTCCCTC
>NW_015177030.1:761136-764851 GCF_001447785.1 Gekko japonicus | reverse complement strand
TTTTGAGCTTGCAGGCACCTTTGGGGTTCTGACCCAGGGTGGTGGGCACCACTCCAGAATGGCTGCCGTGGGAAGCGGAGGCAGCTGAAGAGCAGGGGAGACGTGGGGTCCTTTGGCCGAAGGGGCTGGGAAGAAAGAGGGGCTGGACCCAGATGGGGAGCCGCCGTGGGCGTCTGTCTGTAGCGGCAGAAAAGAGCCAGAGTCCAGCAGCACCTGGAAGGCCAACCAAATTGGTGGCAGGGGAGGAAATGAGCAGTGACTCCCGAAAGCTCATCCCCTCCCGCAAATTTTGTCGCTGCACTCTGGGCCGTGCTAGTTTGCGCTGGGGGGGGGGGAGGCATCTCCGTCTTTCCCGGGGCCCTGGACTCTGGCTTCCTGCCTGTGTGCCCACAGTCCTCCTGCCCATGAGGCTGAAGTTGGGGCTTGCCGGTCCTCAGTTGCAGTTCCAACGCCCTTTATTTGCAAATCCCAGCGTAAGACACGGACCACACATCATCCAAAGCTCTGCTTCCCAAGAAGGGGCTCTGCCTTGCCAGGGGGCATCCACCGGTGCACAAACTGCTCTTAGGTAAGGCGAGGGTGGCCGGGGGGGGGGAATACACACACACACACACACACACTGGGGGCCCAAAATAAGCATTGGATCAGCCTGGGGCATCCCTGCCAGGTGATGGTGCCTGGAATAAACACCGGTTCTGGTACCAAGAGCTGCTGTTGAGGCGGCCCCGAGGAGGAACACTCTGTCCATAGACTAGACTGTATCAACTGGCACTTGGTAATTGGGGAGGGGCCGTGGCTCAGCGGAAGAACATCTGCTTGGCCTGCAGAAGGCCCTGGGCTTCATCCCTGGCATCTCCTGTTTAAGAAGATGTGGCAGGAAGTGATGGGAAAGACCTCGGCCTCAGACCCTGGAGTGCCACGGCCCCTCTGAGCAGACCAGGCTGACCTCAAAGAGGCTAATAGTCTGATGATTCAGTATAGGTAGCTTTGTATGTGTGTGTGGGGGGGGAATGTTGGGATTCTTTTGAGTAAGTCAGCAGAGTAGTCCCTTGGACTGCAAAAAGATCAGATCAGTCAATCCTCAAAGAAATCAACCCTGACTCTTCCCTGGAAGGCCAGATAATGAAACTGAAGCTCAAATACTTTGGCCACCAAATGAGAAGGGAGCACTCACTGGAGAAGAAGACCCTGATGCTGGGAAAGATTGAAGGTCAAAGAAGACGGTGACGGCAAAGGATGAGATGGTTAGACAGTGTCATCGATGCAACGAACATGAAGTTGAGCCAACTTCAGAGGACGGCGGAAGACAGGAGGGCCTGGCGGGAGATGATCCATGGGGTCGCGAAGAGTCGGACTCAACTGTGCAACTGAACAACAAAGTAAGGGTCCAGGCTAGCCTGATCTCATCAGATCTTGGAAGCTAAGCAGGGTCATCCCTGCAGAGTACTTAGATGGGGGACCACCAAGAAAAACCAGGGTTGCTATGCAGAGGCAGGCAATGGCAGACATCATCTATTGGTTTCTTGCCTTGGAAAACCTACAGGGTTGTCATAAGTTGATGGTGTCTTGACAACACTTTACAGACACAGTAGGGGTCACCTCTCTTTGCAGCACCAGTGCACTTTCCAAACCATGGCTTTCCACCCCAACTATAAACAGGATGAACAGAGAGTTGTCTCCAGAAGTAGAAAACTGACTATGCTGCAAGAAATACAATACATTTTTCTAAATATATATTTTCACTAATATTTCTTAAAGGGGGAAAGAGCGTTATCATCTTAGAAGACGTACCTCATTATACTTTCATTAGTGCACCTGACTTCAAAAAGGAAAAGAAAGAGACAAGAAGAGAAAAAAGGAAAGAAGCAGCTGAAAACAGAAAATCCTTCTAGGATTCAAAGGATCCCAGGGGTACTTGATGCCTGAGTGACTTCATCAAAAGCCCTTGTCAAAGGCAAAGTGTCCAGAGTCCATTATTTATTTAAAAGGGCTTTGGAATGTTAACTTTCATTCTCCCGCAAGCAGCTGTCAATCTGCCAGGAGCTTCTGAAGAGGACAACATTCAGTATTGGGTAACAGCAGAAATGCTTCATGTGAAAGATACCCATCTTACATTTTGTGCAAAGATATCAACAAACAGAAATTTTTTAAATGAGCCAATATTAAATTTTCAGCTTGCTTAAATGCACACTTGTGTTGCAAGCTATGTGCAATGGCAAAATAAGGAAGAAAAAAGACCTCTGTATAAATGATAGGCCTGTCACCCTGGCAGGTGCCTGGTGGAGGAAGATAGGTCTGTCTTCCACAAGAAACACACAAAAACATACCTTGTAGGAGCCAGTTTGGTGTAGTAACATTAAGCCCGGCCAGTGTAAAAATTCTGCGCAATTTTGGAGACTGCAGTTGGAAAAAATAACCGGGCAAACGTCCTACAATGGGAAATATCCTTGTCCTTGGGGTGGAGCAAGGCCCCCTGAGCCGAGGGGCCTCGTGGGGTGTGGTCCTCCTGGGCGCTGCAAGCTCCCTCCCTCCTCCTTCTGTGGCCATCATCACCTCCTGGCACAGGGACCAGTGTTCCCTCTAAGCTGAGTTAGTGTGAGTTAGCTCACAGTCTTTTAGCCTCCGGCTCATACGTTTCTGTCCTAGCTCAGGAAGGATGGGGCTCCAGGGCAAACTAATTTATGCAGCAGCCAAATCGCTCGCTCACAACTTTAATGCCAGGAGCTCACAAAGTGGAATTTTTGCTTACGAGACTCTATAGCTTAGAGGGAGCATTGGTAGGGACCCCTTGGGATAAGAGGGGATTCTGCGCTCTCGTGGCCGTGGTTTCCTGGGAATAGGCCCTGGTGCCCGAGTCCCCTTCTTTGGGCAGCATTGTGGCCAGACCAGGGGAGGGAGGGGCGGGAGGTCCTGTCCCAGCTCTGACAGTGCTGACCTTGGGGTACTGACAGTCTGATTGCGTAGAAGGCAGCTTGATGTGTGTTTAAGATCCACTCTGAGTATCAGCGAGAAAGGCAGACTGTAAATATAGTACAGGATGGGTCGCCTTGTCAAGTCTGCCTGTAGCAGTAGAAAGGAGCAAGAGTCCAGGAGCACCTGAAAGACTAACAAAATATGTGGCAGGGGAGGATTTTTTGCAAGTCACGGCTGACTCATGGAAGCTCCTCCCCTGCCACATATTTTGTTAGTCTTTCAGGTGCTCCTGGACTCTTGCTGTTTTCTACAAGTATAGTAAATAAGTAAATATGGTTGGATTCTCGTAAGCTGAAGTGGTCACTGCAAATAAAGAACTGGGAACCAGCTTCAGCCTCTCTCCTTCCCAGGGGCAGTTCCCCTTTCTTGGCCTGCTTCCACCCTCAGGGCGGCTCTAACCACTGGAGACTGCCTGACTGCCTTCCAAGAACGTGGTGGGTGTGAGTTGCTGGCATTTGTCTTCTTTGGGGCCTGCCGCTTTGCACCTTTCTAGAAGAGAAGTCGTGGGGGGGGGGATGTGTTCCTTTTCCCCCTGGCCTGCAGGGACGCAGAATGGCAGGTGCTGCCAGGTATCGCCAGGAAGTGCACGGACTCCTGTTTCATCCTCTGCAGCTGCCAAGCTGAACTTTGAATTCTGGAGACGCTGCACTTTTGGACTCTCTAGTCTGTCTTTAATCCTGGCTTCTTAAGCCTCAGAAGAGAGGGACTCCTGTTGAGTATGTGAAAACGGCGTCCAGAGGGG
>NW_015177030.1:760335-761069 GCF_001447785.1 Gekko japonicus | reverse complement strand
CCGTGGTGTGGTGCCGGGGCTGCTCCTGCCGGAAGCAAGGGCCTTGGCCTGTGGGCCCCAGGGCAGGAGGGCCGCCCTGCCCAGCAATAAATGGACAGTTTATTCTTAGAACAGGGGAAGGCGCCCGCTTTTATCACAGAGGGCCAGGCAGAGCTGCGGCAGGCAGGGAGAAGATCCGAGCCCGAGGGAAGGGCCTGCATTGCAGTCGCCTCCTCCTCCCAGGGCAGCGGGGTCCCGAGTGTCTGGCAGCATTGCCAACAGACCTGGAGCAAAATGCCCCACCCCTTCAGTAGAGGGCTCCTGTGTGGGCACAGGCAGGTGAAGCTTTTCAAGGCAGGGAGGGAGGCAGAGCCAGCACCCAGCTCAGCTCCTGCGGAAGGGGCAAGACGGACCCTCCAGGCCAGCTGGCAGCTCTAGGGAGTGGTTGGGCTCTCCCCTGCCGGGGAAGAAGAAGAAGAAGAGGAGGAGGAGGAGCAGCAGCCTTGGTGTTTAGTCATGCCAGCCACATGACCACGGAAATGTCTTCGGACAGCGCTGGCTCTTTGGCTTTGAAACAGAGATGAGCACTGCAACCCTAGAGTCGGATTCGACTGGCTTTCAAGCAAGGGAGACCTTTACCTTTAGTTAACCACTACAGGGGAGGGGGATTTAGCTGCTCCTGCCAGGGGCAGGGACCGGGGGCTGCACCTGCTCAGGAGAGGTGAAGTGAAGGCGGACGGGGGGGGGGGGGGGGG
>NW_015177030.1:759573-760163 GCF_001447785.1 Gekko japonicus | reverse complement strand
CCCCCGTTAGGCGCCTGGCCTCTCACACAGCAGGCTTCGCTCCCAGGTCTCTGCAGCTTAACAGCTTCTTTGGTCAGCCATGTTTACATTCCTTCTACGCAGAGAGGGGGAGGATTCTGGTGCACCGTGGAGTTTGGGTTCCCAGCTTCCAGGTGGTGCCTGGAGAAAATGGCTGCTTTGGAGGGTGGGGGCTCTACGGCACGGAACCCTGCTGAGGCCCCTCCTCAGGCTCCAGGAGTTTCCCAACCCGAAGTCCAGAGTCCGTGCAGAGCCGGTTTCTCTGAGACCCTGGGGACCGACCCGTCGCCCACTCCCCCCCCCCGTGCCAAGTGTTCTGCTCCGGACAGCAGCTCCCGGTGAGGGGGCCCCTGCCCCTCGGCCTTTTAACTGAACTGCAATGGGGGCCCCACCCCACTCCAGGAGGTATTTGCACAATTTCGGCAGGGACCTGTGCTTGCTCTGCTCCAAGTGCCGGTCCAAAGCCACGCAGAGAGAGCCATCCCTGGCCACGGAGGCCATTTGGGCTGCTGAAAAAGGGGGGGGAGGGAGGGGGCCCTGCCTGCAGGCTTCATCGGGTCTCTGACTGGCAT
>NW_015177030.1:759048-759562 GCF_001447785.1 Gekko japonicus | reverse complement strand
GCATTCCGGGGTGACGGGAGCCCGAGCCAGGCCTGGGGAAAGGATCGAAGGAAGTGGGGCAGTGCTCCACCCACACCCACCCCACCCCCCACCGCTGCCCGGGTGCCTCCAGATCGTTTCCCTTCCCTCTGCAGCAGAAGTCTCCCAGGCATCCGGATCCTGGACAGCTGCAGGATGTGACCGCGGGTGCCTGCGAGGGCTCAGCTGTGAAAGCAAACACCTCGGTGGGGGGAGGGGGGAGGGCTCCCATTGGACCTCTGGCCGGGGAAGCCCGGGCCCTCCTCCTCCTCCTCCAAATACCCTCCTGGCAGGGCTCCCTCAGAGCAGGCCACGGACACCATGGGGCCACCAAGGCGGTGGCTGGGGGCCCTCCTCTGCTGGGCAGCCCTCGGTAAGAAAGGGCTCTTGGGGGTGGGCAGGCGTGTGGCTGGGGGGGGCATGGGTGGGTGGCAGCCTCTCCCTGAGCAGGTCTCTGGTGTCCCCCCCCCCCACCAGGGCTCCTGGGGGCCAAAGA
>NW_015177030.1:758449-758872 GCF_001447785.1 Gekko japonicus | reverse complement strand
GAAGCATTTTGTGCTCCTGAGAGACTCTGAAGCATCTCTCCACTGGCCTGTGGCCGAGTCCCAGTTCCTGTCCAGCCTTCCCTTTACAGAACGAGAAGGAAGAAACGCTCACCACCAACGTCTGGATCACGCAAGTGAGTGCCACGGTGGGCACGCTGCATGGACCGTGGGCCACCCCAGACCTTCCCTGTGGGGGGGGCGCCCTGCCTGAGCTCCCTTCCCCTCTCCTCCTTGGGGCCCCCCCCCCAGCCGCCGGCCTCCCGCTCCGCGCCCTCTCTGCCCTCAGGAGTGGTCCGATCCTCGCCTGGACTTTGCCAGCGAAGACTTTGGTGGGGTGAGCGCCCTGCACGTCCCCGCCGACCAGGTCTGGCTCCCGGACATCGTCCTGGAGAACAAGTGAGTCCGGGGGTGGGTGGGGGGTGG
>NW_015177030.1:746435-758436 GCF_001447785.1 Gekko japonicus | reverse complement strand
TTTCCCTCCTTGGCAGCATCGACGGCCAGTTCGAAGTGGCCTATTTCTCCAATGTCCTGATCTACCCTGGGGGGGCCATGACCTGGCTGCCCCCCGCCATCTACCGAAGCACCTGCGCCATCGAGGTCACCTTCTTCCCCTTCGACTGGCAGAACTGCTCCCTCGTCTTCCGGTGAGGCTGCCCGGGGGGGCCCCTGTGCAGCTGCCTGGGGGAGGGGGGGACGACGACACGGGCCTGCCGAGGAGCCTTCGACCCCTGGCGGGGTGGTGGCGGCTGCTGCTGCTCGGCTTGCTTCAGGCTGGTGCAGAGCCCCCCCGGGGGGGGGCATCTCCAGGTGGGGTTATTCCAACAAGGAAAGGCAAGCAAATACGTTCCTGCCACCCCCTTCCCCAGGTCTCAGGGTCCCTCGATCGATTCTGAGCGCCTGAGCTTCTGACCTGGGGGCTTCTGGCCAGGGTCAGTAGTGGACCACGGGGCCAATGTTCCCTCTAAGCTGTGGAGTCTTCTGAGCATACATTCTACTTTGTGAGCTACTGGTATTAAAGTTGTGAGTGAGCGATTTGGCTACTGCATATATTAGTTTGCTCTTCTGGAGCCCCATCCTTCCTGAGCTGAGGCAAAAACATGTGAGCCGGAGGCTAAAAAACCCTGTGAGCTGGCTCCAGACCAACTCAGCCTAGAGGGAACACTGCCCACGGGCTGCCCGAGGAGGCCATCTGGGGCCGGAGGCGGAAGGCCCCCACCTCCAGCTGATTGGGGGTCGTGGGGTCTGAGGGGCGAGAGGCCCAGGCAAGCCGCTTTCTTTGTGCCCGTGACAACTTCCCTTCAAGGGACAAACTCCCGGCCTTAGAACATGAACATTTCTGATGTCATCATAAACCCACCCAAATCCTGGGGAGGGCGGACATCAGCTGGGTCTATGACGCTCCCCCTCTGAAGCCCCCATTCCCTCCAGGGGAACAGGCCTCCGTTGTCGGAGACCACCTGTCATTCTGGTGGCTCTCTCCAGGCCATGCCGGGAGGTTGGCACCCTTACCAGGGAGGCGTCTCCAGCTGGGTCTCCTCCCTGTTTCCCTCTGGGCCTGGAAGGTCCCAGGGCCGCCTCAGCACGGCCCCCCCTGCAGGAGATGGCTCCTTCCTTCCTTCCTTCCTTCCTTCCTTCCTTCCTTCCTTCCTTCCTTCCTTCCTTCGCGCAGGTCTCAGACATACAACGCCCAAGAGGTGCAGCTGACCTTCGGCCTGGACGATGACGGGAACCCCCTTCAGGGGGTCCACATTGACCCCGAAGCCTTCACGGGTAGGCCGGAGAGGCGTCCCTCGCTTGCTCGTGGGGAGGGGCAGAGGGGCTGGAAAGGAGGGCTGCTTTGAGGCACGACTGGGTGCCGTGGCTGGCCCCGGGGGGCTGTTTCTGGGCTGCCTGGCCCTGAGGACTCCATCCTGTATCCTGCCTGCATGGTGCCCGGCCTGCAGCCCACGTTCGGCCTGCTCAGCCCCAAGGGCATGTGGCTCAGCACCAGAGCCTCTGCTTTCTGGCCTGCAGCAGCTCTTGGGCTCAATCCCCAATAGGATCTTTAGGAGCTGCTACCAGTCAGAGCAGACAATCCTTTCCTCTACGGACCACGGGTGTACGACCAGGCCCACACATGCGCTCTCTCTCCTCCTCCTCCTCCTCAGAGAATGGTGAGTGGGCTATCCGGCACCGCCCGGCCCGCAAGGTGCTGGCCCCGGTGCCCGGGGTGGAGTCCCCCGGCTACTCGGAGATGCACTACTTCCTCATCATCCAGCGCAAGCCGCTCTTCTACATCATCAACATCATCATCCCCTGCGTGCTCATCTCCTCCCTGGTGGTGCTGGTCTACTTCCTGCCTGCCGAGGGTGGGGGCGCCTCCCAGCTGTGTCTGCGTCTGTGCTGGGGCGGGGGGGGGGGAAGAAAGCAGGCCGGGGAGAGGTGTTCTGAAACGCTGTGGGAACCAGCTCAGCTGAGAGCTGCAGAAAGAAATGTTTGGGATGCATCCTGAGAAGAATGTGCCTTGCTGGCCGGGCACAGATCCCGAGGCCCGGTGCCCCCCCGAGGGCAGCCGAGTCCAAGGCCAGGAGCCCCTTGGGGCCCGGCAACGTTTTCGGGGCCCGAGCATCCCAGAGTCAACCCGAGTCTTGAGAGCCGAGGCCCAAACCCCTCGTCCGCCTGGGAGGTGCTCCTGGCCTCGGATTTGCTCTGGGGAGGCCCGGCTGGTGCCATGCGGGCGCAGGGCAGGGAAGCCCCCCGCCCCCCGAGGGTCTCTCCGCCTCCTCAGCCACGCTTGTCCTCCACAGCCGGGGGCCAGAAGATCACCGTGAGCATCTCTGTGCTGCTGGCCCAGACGGTGTTCCTGTTCCTGATCGCACAGAAGGTGCCGGAGACGTCGCTCAGCGTCCCCCTCATTGGCAAGTGAGCCCCTCGACCTGGCCGGAGGGCCCTGATCCTCGGGAGGACCGGTAGGGGTGGGGAGGAGGGAGGCTGACAGGCCGAGAGCAGAGGGGCCCCAGGAGGCCTGGACTCTCCAAGGTCTAGAGCCAGGTGGGGTCGCCACGTTGGTCGGAAGCAACGGAACAGAGTCGGAGCCCCGCGGGGGGGGGCACCCTTGAGAGCAACGAAGCCTTCTGCGGGCTACTCGCCTTGTGGGCAGGCACACCCCTTCAGACACACACCGACTTCACCAACCGTGATCGATAGGCGGAGGGGGATTAGTCACCAGGAAGGGCTCATTGGGGTCAAGATGCCGACGTGAGTGGGTGATACGTACTGGCAAAGTCGGCTGTTCCAGTGGACCTGAGGAAGTGTGCGTGCACATGACAGCGGATGCCCAGAATTAAATTCCGTTGGGCCTTTAGGGTGCCCCTGGACTCCCAACTTTGTTCTGGGCTCTCTGAGGTATAGGAGCCATGCAGGGGCCGCCCACCCACGAGGCAGTGGCCTTGGGCCTCAAGGGTGCCCAACCCCCCCAAAGGAAGAATCGGCTCCAGTGGGCGGCTGCTGGGGTCTTGCCTCCTTCCGGGGGGGAAGCGGCAGCGTCATGACTGGCTGTGGTGCTGGCTGCGGCGGCACGGTGGGCCAGTGGGCAAGGGCCAGGCTGGGTGGTGAGACTGGGTGTCGGGGTGGGTGCAGGACGCCTGGGCTCCTGCCCTCTGGCTTGGAGCCCCCACGCCGGCCTTTCTCCTCCTGGCGGCAGGTACTTGATCTTCGTGATGGTCGTGGCCACCCTCATCGTCACAAACTGCGTGATCGTCTTGAACGTCTCCCTGCGCTCCCCCAACACTCACATTATGTCGGAGCGCCTCAAACACGTGAGGAGGGGAGGCAAGTCTGGGTGGGTGTGTGGGTGGGTGTGAAGCTCTCCCGTGTCTCTGTAGCACAGCTTTCCCCAGGAGGCACCTGGAATCTCACTTGTCTGGAACAGAACGCTGCATGATTTGAAGGTGGGTCCTGTACCATCTTTGAGACCAACAAGATTCGGGGGGGGGGGTTGGGCTTTCGAGAGTCAAAACTCCCGTCAAATCTGTTTGAAGGTGGGGACGGCTTTACATTTTGAAAGTGAATTGTGCTTTTGGGAAACCCAGATCTTCTAAAAGCTTGTCGTTTGAACTTGCATTCAGTATTACCTCTAACTCCCACATTCTAAAATCTTCAGAATTTCAAATTTAAATACAAAATTAAAACAAATTAAATTAAAAAGTGACCATGCAGTGTTCCGGTCCCAAGTCAGACCGACGGGATTTTGCCAGGCAGATGGCTACAGCCGATGGGCAGGAGGTCTGCACCGCGTTCAGTCTCCATGCAAACCAGGAGCAAGTCGGAATCATGAAAAGAATGCAAATCACCAAATTTGTAGGCTTCTGGGTCGCACCAGACTCAGCTGGCAGAGCTCTGCCTGCCTAGAAGAATGGGGACACTGAGAAGTCTCTCTCTGTACCAGAACCAGCACACCCTCAGGAATCTTTAGAAGAGGGGTCCAGCAAGGTGAAGCAGGGCCTGTTCTGTTTTGACCCCTCCCGAGTTCCTTCCTCTGTGCGTGTAGAAAGCAAAAGGAGGTTCCTCATGGGCTGAGTTAATGGCTGGGGTCATCATGTGGTTTGGGATTTGAATGACGGTGAGGTGCCTCCAGTCCGGAGGGCAGGAGCCTGCCTGTGGATGGACGGGTGCCGCTTTGGTGCTCTCGGGGCCTCACCTGTCCGGGCTGCCCCTCCTCTTCCCGCCAGGTCTTCTTGGAGGTTCTCCCGCGGTACTTGGGCTCCACCTTGGAACCAGCAGGCGAGGACCCTTGGGACGCCCCCCAGGCACGCCGACGCAGCTCCTTTGGGATCATGCTGAAGGCGGAAGAGTACATCCTGAAGAAGCCCCGGAGCGAGCTGCTCTTTGAGCACCAGGGGCCACGGCACGGCCTGCGGCGGGGGCCTGGCTACCGGATGCCCTGTGAGGATGCCGGCTGGGGTGGGGTGGGGGGAGCACAGGGGGGCGGGGTGCCTAGGAGGGGCAGCGACATGCTCCTTTTTGCAGCCACAGGAGCCAGGAGTCCGGGACCATCACTGGCCATCCGGGGGGCGGGCGGGGCGGGGATAATAACAGGGAGACAGTTTGTGGTGGCAGAAGAGGTACTCTTCGAGTCAGGTTGGGAGGGGCCCTCAGAGGCGATGTAGCCTGACCCTCTAATCAAGGCAGGAGGTTCAGAGCCAGAGGCCGTCCAGGTTCTGCCCAAAGGGATGAGCCGCATGGCACAGGTCCTTGGCTCCACGCTCAAGCCACTCTTGCCAGAAGGAAGCCATTGAGGCCCCTGAACGGGAAAGCCCCCCGTGACACCCGGCCTCGCTGTCTGCACACAGCCAAAGCACGGTTTCAGGTTGCATTTGCTCCCCTTCCCCCCAGACGGGCTTGAAGTGCAAATGACCAGCACCTTGTACAAGAACTTGGCCCACGTGGCGCCAGAAATCAAGGAGTGCGTGGACGCCTGCAACTTCATCACAGAGAGCACCAAGGACCAAAACGCAGACAGTGCGGTAAGGCGGAAGCCACAGCTGGGGCCCCCACTGGGCGTCCTCGGGTCTCTCCCCAGCCCCCACCCCCAATCTAGGCATGCCCTGATGCCACCCTCTGCTCTGCTCTGCCCACAGGAGATGGAGAACTGGGTGCTGATTGGGCAGGTGATAGACAAGCTGTGCTTCTGGGCCGCCATCTTGCTGTTCACCATCGGGACTCTCGCCATCTTTCTCACGGGGCATCTCAACGTCGTGCCCGACAACCCCTTCCCAGAATAGGCAGCGCAGCGAGGCAGCATCCCCTTCTCCGGTGGTGGTGGTGGTGGGGGAGACTTCTCCTCGGCTCACGCAGCGGCCCCCACCGTAGCTGCCGGCAGGATGCTCCGGAACGCCCGAGGGCCCCCGCGTGGAAGAGGGGCCTGCCCACACGTTGAAGGAGCCCACCCACTGGAAGAGTCCTGGTGACCTGGCAGCTAGTGCCGGCACCCATCTCATGAGGCCTAATAAAAGAGGCGGCCTGACCCTGTCGTCGTTCCTGCTTCGACCTGCGTGCTTTGGACCGGGGCCAACGACCCACCTGAGGGTCTCTGACCCCTATGCCCTCCGGCAACCCAGCGGTCTCTTGTCTGCGGGGGGCTTGTTGTAGTGGCCAGCCCCCCCCCCAGCCATCTTGTCGCTGCAGGGCAGGGAGAGGAGGAGCTTCAAATCGGGATATTCTTGCCCCGTGGAAGGGGGGGCCTGGCTCCCAAGGGGACAATGGTGCAGATCCCCCTCCCCCCGTGGGCACTCCAGGGGGGGCCCTCCCTCTGTCATGGACAGAACTGTTGCTGGCCTGCAGGGCCGGGGTGGGCTCGGCTCGACTGCCTCCAGGGGGCTTCCCTCTCCCACCCTGCTCTGCAGATCCCCCGCCCTCCTTGCGCCCAACAGCAGCCTCCTCTGGGGGCACCCCCTGGCAACCAACACAGTGCCACCCCACTTAGGGTACCTCTAAGTACTCTGGTGGCTCTAGAGACCCATGCCTTGCCCACCCTGGCACGCGAGGCCTGGACAAACAAGATCGAGGCCTCGTCGCCGACCAGCATGCCCCAAGGGACCCACAAGGACACCGACTTCTCGGCCCAGGCCTCCACGGCCTCCCTTTGACACCGACCTGGACTTGGCTTAGAATAGGATGGGGGGGGCGGTGGAGGAAGGTCTAGAGACGACCTCTCCTTTGCCCGGGCTGCTGGCGCTGGCTGTCACAAAGGCAGCAGAGCAGCTTCTGACCTAATCCCAGGGGGAAAGCTGACCCCCCCCCCCGTGCATTATAGGTAGGAGCCCAGGAAAACCACGCATGGAGCGTGGAAACACGTTCCCAGTGCCCACAGGGCCAGTGGTAGAAGCCCCGGAGCCCAGATGGGGGAGCAGGAGTGCTTGGTGCGCAATGACACTGTAGGTACAGTGGGGGTCTCGGTGTGGTGGAAGGGGGGAAATCAATGGGACACAAGCGCTATAGGCCAGAGAGGGAGGCAGGCGTTGCGCTGTATGTCGGAGAGGGCGCAGAACTCAAATAAGCCAGAACACATTAGAGAAACAAACTCCCCAACAGGCATGTGTGGAATGACCGGGCTCTCCGGGTTACTGATAAAGTATACTGTCACCCACCTGATCAAGCACTTGAGGCTGATCTTGAGACAGACAAGGAAATAAGGGAGATGACTGAAACTGATATTGCTGTGATACTGAGAGACTTCAACTACCTTCACACTGACTGGGTAAACACGTGCCTGAGTCGTGCTGTGGAAATGAGGTTCCTAAGACATCATAAATGACAGCGCACTGGAACAGAGTTAACCCAGAGGGGTAGGGATCTTGGACTTGGTTGTGGGTGAGGGTTGAAACCTGATGCAACGTGTAGATGTTGTTACACTGAACGGGAACAGTGACTACAATGCTATTCAGGTTCAGCATTCATGTGTCAACAGAAAGTTACCCTTTAAAGGCCAAAACGGTAACATTTGATTTCAGAATAGGAAACTTTATAGAAAATAAGGGGTGTTTGTGTGAACTAGTTAGAAGGACGCTGAAAGGGAAACTCAAGAATCTAATCCCTAGAAGATGCTCGGATATATATAAATAATTGGTTTAAAACTGCGCTACTGGAAGGCCAGGTGGAATGCATTCCTCTGTTTAGGAAAGGCACTGCCAAGTCTGACAGGACGCCTGCATAGCTAATGACCCATGTTGTTGTTCAGTCGCAGTCGAGTCCAACTCTTCACAACCCCATCTAAAGTTGTACAGTCGAGTCCGACTCTTCGCAAAGAGAATGACCCATGTAAAGGAAGCCCAAAAAAAGCCAAAAAGGCTTCTTTGAAAAAGATCAGCCCCAATGAAGCGAGGGCAGCATCTGAAAAGAGACGTGCAAGTCAATCACTGGACATGCACAAAGAGAATTTGAGGAGCAGACTGCTAAGAGAAGTCAAGGAAAGCAATAAACTTTCCTTTAACTATCTCCAAAGCAGGAAGACAGCCAGAAAAGCAGTTGGGCCTTTAGAGGACCAAGGAATAAAAAGGACTGCTGAAGAAATATGGGGACGATGGCAGAGAAGATGAATTAATTCTTTGCATATGTGTTTCCTGGGGAAAGTGTGGGATACGATAAAAGGGTTGGAGCAGTTTCCCTATGAGGAAAGGTTAAAGCGCTTGCGGCTCTTTAGCTTGGAGAAACGACGGCTGAGGGATGACGTGATCGAGGTTTATAAGATTATGCGTGGGATAGAGCAGGTCGAGAAAGAGGTACTTTTCTCCCTTTCTCACAATACAAGAACTTGTGGGCACTCTGTGAAACTGCTGAGCAGTCGGGTAAAGGGAAGTCCTTCTTCACCCAAAGTGATTCACACATGGAATTCACTGCCACAGGAGGTGGTGGCAGCTACAAGCATGGACAACTTCATCAAGAGGGAATTGGATAAGCATCTAGAGCTGAGGTCCATCAGTGGCTATTAGCCACAAGGCATAGACAGGAACTCTCAGTCTGGGGCAAGGGATGCTCTATATTCTTGGTGCTGGGGGGGGGCAACAGTGGGAGGGCTTCTGGAGTCCTGGCCCCACTGCTGGACCTCCTGATGGCCCCTGGTATTTTTGGCCACTGGGTGACAGTGTTGGACTGGATGGGCCTTTGGCCTGATCCAACGTTGGCGTCTCTTATGTTCTTATGCCTGGGGCAAGTGATGCTCTGTCTTCTTGGTGCTTGGGGGGGGGGGGTCAACAGTGGGAGGGCTTCTAGTGTCCTGGCCCCACTGGTGGGCCTCCTGGTGGCACTTGGTATTTTTGGCCACTGTGGGACACAGAGTGTTGGACTGGATGGGCCTTTGGCCTGATCCAACATTGGCTTCTCTTATGTTCTTATGTTCCATGCACAGCCAGTATTTTCAGGAAGGGAGCCTGAAGAACTGAGTCAAATTAAGGTGACGAGATGAAGCTCTGGACCTACTGGAGAAACCAAAAACCAGTAAGCCTCTGGGTCCTGATGGCATACACCCGAGAGAGGTCTTAAGGATCTACCAACCCACATATGTGACTGTCACCAACATCAGCCTCTGGACTAGGCGGCTGAGGAGTAGATGTTACCAAGGCTCCCTCTAAGCTGTGGAGTCCTGTGAGCAAAAACTCTACTTTGTGAGCTACTGGCACTAAAGTTGTGAGCGAGCCGTTTGGCTACAGCACAAATCCTTCCTAAACGAAGACAAAAATGTGATAGCTGGCAGAGGTTAAAAAACTGTGAGCTCGCTCACACTAACTCAGCTTAGAGGGAACACTGGACGTTACACCAAGGAAGCAGAGTAGGAGGAATAAGAAGACGGCTCCTCCCAGTAAAGGGAAGTCGTGGAGTCCCACCAGGATCAGGATGGGGACCACTGCTATTTAAGTTTGTTCAAAACTGATCTGCCACTGGGGGTGAGCAGTTCAGAGGCCAGATTTGTGGATGACACAAAATAATTCAGGATGGTGAAAAACAAGGCCGACTACGAAGAGACTCAGGAGGCTCCCCAAAAATCGGGTGAGTGGGCAACCATGTGACAAGGTGAAGCTCAGTGCCGGTCAGTTTCAGGTGATCCACACTGGAACAAAAAATCCCAACTTCAGGTATAGGAGACAGGTGCCCGAACTTGTTGAGGCTAAGAGGGAAAGATGGAGGGAGACCTTGGGGCTGTACTGAATAGCGCAATGAAAGCGCCAACCCTGTGTGCTGCAACAGAGGGAACCAGGGGTCGATTCGGGGGATCGCCATTCCCCCGGGTGAGATGCGGGGGGCGGGGCACACGACGAAGCCCCGCCCCCTGCTTCCAGTCGGGGTAAAATGGCGATTTGACGCACCCTGTAAGTGCTCAGGGTGGACGGGTGTTCCTTACAGCAGTTTGGACTGTATTTTGGTCCAACGCGGCTTCCCCCAGGCAGGGGGAACGACTGGCAGGCATCGAGACCCAAGAGAGAGTTGAGATCAGTGTGATCAAGTCTTGGAGGACGCTTGTATTGCACTTTGATCCCCTCTCCCGAAGCTGGCGAGCGCATTCAGGGGGTGTGGCCTTATGACACACTTCCGGTGATGTCAGGGTGTCTGGCTTTTGCTAATGAGTTATGCTAATGAGTTCCCCTAGCACTTTTTCTACGAAACGACCTCTGGAGGGAACTATGCTGGGGACTGCTAGGAAAAGGACTGAAAATAAATTGGCTGATATTACAATGCCCTTTGTATAGATCTATGGCGTGGCCTTACTCAGGATATCGTGCGCACCAGTTCTGATCAAAGGCGGGAGAGGGCAACCTGGGCGCATGGAGGTGGTGCCTGTGAGCACCAAGGGCCAGGCACCCCTCAAAAGGGGGGAGGTTTAAACCATCCTGCACTTCAGTCCTGACTTCTGGAATGGGGGGGGGGGCGCAGAAGAGCCCCCTGACCGTCTCCCCTGCCTCTCCACGGCCTGCAAGCACCCTTCATCGAGGGTCCCCATCTGCTGCCCACCCGTAAGGTCTCTGTCCTGGCCGGTTGTCCCAGCAAGAGAATACAAAGGCAGGACCAAATCCATCCCTGTGGCTCTGCTGGGAGCACCGAGGCTTGCAGAACTCTGGCCCTCGTTGAACAGCCACGGTGCACTCTCTCCCCTCCGGTGAGCTGCCTTCCTCCTCCTGTGCCCACTGGCGATGGCATTGTCTGTGCCACCCCAAAACCTGCTGGACACGGTCCGCTCTCCGCCAACTCCGCCCCTGCCGCCATGAGCTCCGGTCAGACCAGCCCCCCCCCCCGTCTTCCCCTTTCTGACGCAGCATTAGCAGTTCTGGCCCAGGGGAGCTCAGGAGGCCCAGGGAGGAAGGGTCCTCCAGGGAAAACAAGAGGGGCAGAGACCCCTCCCGCAGCCCCCCTCCCCTACAGTCAAGCCGCGGCCGACTTGTAGCAACCTCAGAGGGCTTTCGAGGCAAGAGGTGGTCAGCGGCGGTTGGCCATAGCCGGACTTCCATTCCAACCTCCCCTCCCAGCACTGGCCGCAGCCAGCCAGGTTGCATTCTTCCTCCACGGAGCACGAGCTGCAGGTGCAGTCTATCTGAGCCCCAGAGCCGGAAGCCCCACAGCAGCCAGTGGCGGGCCGCTCCCCAACAGCCCCCACAGAAGGACTTCCAAGCAGAGGGCTGGACTAAGACCATGATTGGTTTTACTAAGTTCAAAGCCAAGTGGGGGTGGGGGTGGGGGGTGGCCAGCAGCCAGCCCAGGGCCCCCCCCCCGGGCAGAGGCCGTTCAGCGGGAGATGGCGGCAGATGCCCCACAGAAGCAGCTGGGCCCCCCTCCCTCTGAAAATAAATTAACTTGTCCCCCCCCCAGTTCTCTCTTCATGATTGGCTTAGATGCAAGAAGCCACGACAGACACAGAGGGAGGCAGGACCGCTGGGGGGGTGGGGTGGGGGGGTGCTCCTGGCCCCGCACTCGCCTCCTTGCACCCCGCAGGCCCCGGATCCTGCTGCCCTCAGGCACTGAGGAAGAACTTCCGGTAGAACTTGTTCATCTGCTCCAAGAAGATGAAGGTGAGGACCGTGTGGGGGCCCAGGCGGGCGTAGTAGGGGGTGAAGCCTTTCCACAGGCTGAAGAAACCCTCGTAGCGGACCACCTTCATCAGCACGTCCTGCAAAGCCCGGCCAGAGAGGAGCCAGGTGAGCGCTCAGGCCGGAGCGGGGCCCTCTGCCCCCCCGGCCCCAAGAAGGACCAGCCCAGACCAAGGCTCCCTTCTAAGCTGTGGAGTCTTGTGAGCTCTCCTGGGCATTCAAGTTTTGAGCAAGCGATTTGGCTGCTGCATGAATTAGTTTGCTCTGGAGCCGAGCCCTCCCTCCTGAGCTAAGACAGAGATATGTGAGCCGGAGGCTAAAAAACTGTGAGCTGGCTCACACTCACTCAGCTGAGAGGGAACCCTGGTCCAGACCAATGTTCCCCCTAAGCTGTGAAGTCTTGTGAACGAAAGTTCTACTTTGTGAGCTCCTGGCGTTCCAGTTGTGAGCGAGTGATTTGGCTGCTGCACGAATCAGTTTGCTCTGGAGCCATCCCTTCCTGAGCCGAGACGAAAATGTGTGAGCTGGAGGCTAAAAAACTATGAACTAGCTCACACTAACTCAGCTTAGAGGGAACCCTGGTCCAGACCTCCACCCCACCCCCACGAGACGGCCATAAGGTCGAGGCGTGTGCAGGTGGCACTGGCTGGGGGGGGCCTCTGCTTTCCCCCCCCCCCCCCCCCCGCCCCTCCCTTGGAGTCCCAAGGAGGCGGGAGCCAGCCGGGAGGCACCCTGCCCTGGGCAGCCCTGGCACTCGCGGGACACCACTGGAGAGGAGGCAGACCGGCCAGACGTTTGCTCCGGCAGCCACGTCCCGCCGGTGACATGGACAGCAGGGAGGAGAGGGGACGCGGGCACCTCTGAGCCTCCAGGAGAAGTCCTGGCTCCCCCCCCCCCCCAACCCCCCCCCTCTGGCTCCAA
>NW_015177030.1:743235-746318 GCF_001447785.1 Gekko japonicus | reverse complement strand
AGGAGAGAGAGAGAGAGAGAGAGAGAGAGAGAGAGAGAGATGCCCGTGGTGAGAGGCTAAACCAAACTCCCTCCCCCCTCCATGGGGCCAGGCTGGCAAAGGGCTGACGGATCTCAGACACCCCCCCCCTCCTGGCCCTTCCTCCTCTCTGCCCCCTCCTGCCAGGGCCCACGTCTGCTTCTGGGCCCGGGAGTCCCTGTCCCGCAGCCTTGCCTGGTCTTGGCGATGTCCACGGGCATGGAGGCAGCCGTCGTCACCAACCCGCTGATCATGCTGGCGCAGAAGTGGCAGAAGATGTTGTCTCGGAAGTAGCCTGAAAGCGAGAAGAGGCTCGCAGCAACCAGACCGCGCCGGCGGCTCCGGAGGGAGAGAAGGCCTCGGGGTGGGGGTGGGGGGGAGGACCTTTGCAGCATGACTGTCAGACTGGAACGCCAACCGAGGCATGGAACGGGGGGGGCGCCTCATTGCAACACAACTTACCAGAGTCCAGTAAGAACTGCTTGGACTGGGAGTAAGAAGCCAGCTGGGCTGCGTTGACCACCACTGCCCGAGCCATGGTGGGCACACACCCCTAGGGCAGAAGCAGATGAGGAAGGAGAGGAGAGGTGCCATCAGGGCGGGAAGGCAGCCCCCGGGCCCTGACCCAGAAAGGCCCTCTGGCTCCAAGAGAGACCAGGCAGGCCCCAAAGGAGCCCTCTGAGGACTCTGCACACCCCCCCCCCCCCCAGAAGCCAGATGTCCAGCTGAGGCGCTCCCTGCAGGCTCCAGGAGGCGCCTCTGTTTCCAAGGGGCTCTTCCCGGGCATGGGCGGCTGCCCCCCCCGTCCCCAACAGACACGTACTCTCCAGAGCGTGGGCACCCCCTCCTCGCGGGTGATCCTCAGCAGCGCGTTGAAGACGTTCGTGTATCCTCTCCTTTGGTCCGGGGGAAGCCTGTGTGAGAGAGAGAGACACTCCCTGGCACCCGCGGCACAAGCAAGCCAGGCTCAGCCCCGTGGGCGACCCCTCCTCCCCCCCGCGGCACCCACCTGCCGTCGGCCGTCATCCGGATGAGCGCCACCTCAGCCGGCGTGCCCACGAAGGCCCCGACAGCCCCCGCCGTCATTCCGATCAGGGCCTTGACGAAGAAGTTGGGGGGCCGCCCGTCCTCGCCCGTGAGCTTCTCGAAGAGGATAGTGTAGATGCCCAAGCGGGTGGTGGTGTACGTGGCCTGGCGCAGGAGGCCAGCAGAGAGCCTGCCACAAGAGGCCAGCGGGTCAGGGGGGCGACAGGCACACCCCCAGCCCTCCTGCTGGCACGGAGCCAGCCCCTCCACTCCCAAGCGGAACTCAGGGCCCTGGTCCCTCCTACCAGCAGGCAGCTTGGGGGAGGGTTGGGGGTGAGCGTCTGCCCCAGAGACAACCCATCCCAAACTTTGCCCCCTGGCAAAGAGCAACTGCGGTGAACCAGCACACGCGCACGCACCAGCGCGATGCAACAGCTCCGGGTTTTTCCACAGCCTCTTTTGCGTTCTTTTAAAGAACAACTTGCCCGATCTTTGACCCGTCAACATCTCCCAGGAGCTGATGAAACTCAGAGCTAGGGTGAGGGGGGGTGGGGTTATCCCAAGGGAAAGATAGAGGGACCCACCCACTCCCGGTGCACCCCTACCCAGTATAGATGCCCCGCACGCCCTCCTTGCGGAGGATGCTGCCCACGGCGTGGAAGCTCGTCTTGTACTCTTTCGTCTTGGCCCCCTCGCCGCTCAGCTGCATGCGGTTCTTCACCAGGTCCAGGGGCTGCACAAACACCGTGGCTGCCATGCTGGGGGGGCAGGGGAGAGAGAGAGGGAGAGGCATGGCAGGTGGGCCCAGGCTCCTCCCAAGCACCAAGGGAATGGGTGCCAGGCAGGCTCAGAGCTGGGGCCCCTTGGTGGGGTCTGCCTTGCCTATCCAGGCCTGGGGCCCTGCAGCACGGGCCACCCACTGGCCCCCAGCGCTCCCCGAGGGCCTGCAGTCCTCCCTTCCTCCCTCCACAGCCAGGCCAGGGGCTGCGTGGGGAGGGGGCAATGCCTCCCTCTCAGCTGTGGAGTCTTGTGAGCAAAAATCCTACTTGGTGAGCTACCTCGGTTGGAGTATCTAGAATAGGATCCAGGCAAACCCGGATTCAAATCCCTGCTTTGCCATGGAAGCTTTGGGGAGGGGGGGCCCTTGGGCCAGCCCCGCACGCAATCAGCCTCACCCACCTCACAGGGTTGTTGTGCGGATAAAACAGGAGAAAACGTAAGCAACTTTGAAGACTGGATTTATACCCCGCCCTTCAGTACCCAAAGGAGTCTCAGAGCGGCTTACAAACTCCTTTCCCTTCCCCTCCCCACAACAGGCACCCTGTGGGGTAGGCGGGGTGGGGGCTGAGAGAGCTCTGACAGAAACTGCTTGCCCAAGGTCATCCAGCAGCTGCAAGTGGAGGAGGAGTGGGGAATCCAACCCGGTTCTCCCAGATTAGAGTCCGCACACTCAACCACTACACCAAATTTTGGGTTCCGGATGGGAAGAAAAAGCAGGGTATTTATTTATTTATTATTTCTTAAATGCATATCCCGCCCTCCCCGCAGTGGCATAAGCAATGCAAACAAATAAAACCCACCCCATCCATCACAGGCTTGCTCAGGGGAAAGCTCGCAGAACACCTTGCTAGGCTGAGAGTTGGGTGGGTGTGCGGGATAGAACAGCGCACGCTCCGCCCGCGACTACCCCCCCCCAAGGGCACAACGGAGCTGGAAGGGATTCCCCGAGGTCATCTAGTCCAACCCCCCCCTGTACGAGCTTCCCCCGGGGCCCGGGCGACTGTCGAGGAGGGGGGGGGCAAAGGGGGAGCGCGTGCCGACTCCGAAGTCCAGCCCGGGGAAGGGACTCGGATGGGCCCGGAGGCATGCCGGCCCTAGGAAGCTGCCTCGACGGGCGCAGGGCTCCGCGTGGCCGGGGGTGCGCCCCCCTCTGCAGGGCCGCGGGAGGCCGAGCCGGCGCCTGTCGCCTGGAACGCCCAGAAGGGCGCGCTCTGCACGGCCCCGACGGCTCTGCTGCTGCACGCCTCCCTCCGGGAGGC
>NW_015177030.1:739239-743034 GCF_001447785.1 Gekko japonicus | reverse complement strand
CGCAGCCGGCGGGGGGGGCCGAGCGAGAGCGATCCGGCGACGGGTAGGAGGGCACGTGCGCGGGGCGGGGCGGCGCCGGCGGAGGCGGCGGAGGCGGGGAGGGCCTCCGGGGAAGAGAAGAAGAGGAGCCTCCCGGGAAACGGCGGCGGGGCGGAGTCAGCGCTGCGCATGCGCGCCCCCGTCAGCCTCGGTGAGGCCTTTGGGCGGGAAGGAAATGTCGTCGATTTTTCACGTTTTTATTTTATTTGGATTTGTATCCCGCCCTCCCCTTAAGGGGGCTCAGGGCGGAGCGTGGGATACAAATCCAAAAAAACTCAATATAAATAGAGTACAACAATATCACTACAATACAGGGTTTTTTTTTAGGTTTTTGTGTTATCAGTCTGTCACTGAACCTTTTTTTTTTTGAATTTTATTTTCAATTCACAAGAATATATACATAAATTTATTTAGTATTTATACATTTCTTAAAAATAATGTCCCTCTTTCTCGTTCCTAATCTATTAATTTTAACTAGCATAATCGCAGAACTATTCTATCTTCTTCGATTTCAGTCAGGCATAGATAATCTTCCATCTGTCCCAAAAAATGTCCTCTGGCTTGTTGTTCAAAGCTACACTCAATTTGTCCATTTCCGCTATATCCAGAATCTTGTATTTGAGTTCTTTTATAGATGGTATGGCTTTCGACTTCCAACATTTAGCTATCAAAATTCTTGCTGCTGTTGATACATAGATTATTATATGCTTGTGGTCTTTTATATTATCCGGAATCATATTTAGCAAATATATTTCTGGCGTTAGTGGGATGTTAATTTTAAATATCTCTAAGAAAATTTTGTATATTTTTTTCCAAAAAGATTGTATTTTACCACACCACCATATGTGTAGTTATGATCCTATATTCTTTCCGCATCTCCAACATATATTTGAAGCTTTCGGAAAGCATTTAGCAACTTTAACCGGAGTCCAATGCCATCTGTAAAACATTTTGTATATATTTTCTTTATATGCCGTCGCTCTCATATATTTTATTGATCTCCATGTTTTAAACCACTAGTCCATTTCTAATGTATATCCTAACTCTTTTATCCAGGCTACTATTGAATTTTTAATAGTTTCTTCTTGTAGCTCCTCCTCTAACAGCTTTATATATAGTTTCTGAATTAACTTATCGCTGGAAGAAAGCCACATTTTATCACTTCGTTAGGGTAGTGTAAAAACCTATTTTTTATCTTCCGAGTATCTTGATTTTAATACACTTTTTCCCCACCAAGACAGTTCTGTATTTTGTTTTTTTAATATCTCGTCTGTTTTCAGTTTGGCTTTCTTATTTAGTAGGTTGCCATACATTTCTTTAATTTCTCCCATTATCTTTGACAGTTTCTAACGGAGATAGCCACAGAGGGGTTTTAATGTAAAATTTATGTTTTATTATGTTCCAGATTTTCATAAGGGCACTTCTTATTATGTGTATATGAAAGTTGGCATGGATTTTATCCTTTCCTTACCATATGCACGCATGCCATCCCATTAGCAAGTCTGCTCCTTCTAACGCTAGGATTCTCACATCTTTTAATTCAACCCACTCTTTAATCCATGTCATTGCTGCAGCAAAATAGTACAGCTGCCAGCTGGGCAATGCAAAACCTCTCTCTTTACTGTCCTGAAGGTCCTACAATACAGTTAAAACCATGTTGACACATAGAAAACTCTTATGAAAAAAGCCAAAATCGCTTCAGTGCTGGGAATAAATTCCTCAGAAATCTTTTTATTTTATTTTACTTATTCCTTAGATTTCTATCCCGCCTTCAGGGCTCAGGGTGGCTTAAAAAGGTAAAGGTTCCCTTGCTCGAAAGCCAGTCGAGTCCGACTCTAGGGTTGCGGTGCTCATCTCCGTTTCAAAGCTGAAGAGCCAGCGCTGTCTGAAGACATTTCCGTGGTCATGTGGCCAGCGTGAGTAGACGCTGAGGCGCACAGAATGCATCTCAGACCCAGGCTATGAAACGGGGCCAACCCAAGCTGTAAAAAAGGGAGGGAGGGGAGGGACACCCCCTGCCTCAACCACAAGAGGGGGGGGGAAGAGCTCCATCTTGCAGGCCCTGCGGGATTGCAATAAGTCCCGCAGGGCCCTGATCTCACTCTGGAGCTGGTTCCACCAGGCAGGGGCCGGGGACCACCAGAAGATGCTGATTGGTGGTGGACCTCAGTGCTCTACGGGGTTCATATGGGGAGAGGGGGTGTCCAAGGTATGCTGGCCCCAGATAGGGATACCCCCCCCAGAATTCCTCCCCCTGGAGAAAACGGGTGCTTTGGGGGGGGATTCCTTGGCACCATGCCCGGCTAACATCCTTGCCCTCCCCAGGCCCCACCCCCACATCTCCAGGAGGTCCCCCATCCTGGATCTGGCAGCCCTTTATTTCATTTCCGCCCCACCCTCCCTGCCTTGGCAGGCTACGGGCAGTTTACACGGGATTTTACACACCTAAACCCAATCTAGGTAGAATCATAAATGAGAACATCGCAAAGTGCCGGTGCCCCAATGGTGGTTCATATCTCGGATGGCGGGCAGAGGTGGCAACCAGACAGACAGACAATTGGCTACCATCCCAGCCTGGGTGATGCAGGCTGTTAAATGATGATGTTAACATTGATGCTGATATGCTGTTGAAGGCTTTCACCACCGGAGTTCATTAGCTGTTGATTTTCTGGGTTGTCTGCTGGCCACGGTCTTGGCATTGTAGGACCTGAGGGAAGGTGGGGCTGAGTCATTATCTTGTAGCAGTTCCTCCATTAGCATGTTCACAGCCTGGGGAACTCCTACAAGATAATGACTCAGCCCTACGCCACCTTCCGGAGTAGATATAAATTACCTGCCTACCATTTTTCTTCTCACCTTGACACAAGAGAGTCCTCCATCTTCCTGTGTGATACCTCTGAGGATGCCAGTCACAGCTGCTGGCGAAACCTCAGGTCCTACAGTGCCAAGACCGTGGCCGCACAGCCCTGAAAATCTACAACAGCTAATTGATGTTGATGTTAGCATTGGGGTCTGGGCCTCCGTTTGTAGGGTGCGGCTCCCACAGGCCCTGCGGAATTGTAAGCGCTCCCGCAGAGCCCTAATGTCTTCCAGGAGCTCCTTCCGCCAGGGCGGAGCCAGGCGATTTGGGGACCCCGACCTTAGTGCTCCACTCCGGGGAAGGTGTGGGGACCCAAATCCCCAACCAGTGACCAGAAGGGGTGGGGGTGGACCAGGCAAACAGCGCTTTCTCTCCCACCCACCCCCAAGTGAAGCAGCAGCCGAGGGGCAGCAGGCGCAAAGGCAGACAAGAGGAAACACTCCCTTTACACAGCGAGCGGTTCCAGTGCGGAACCCGCCGCCAGAGGCTGGAGCGCCGAGAATCCAGGGGCAGCCTCGGCGTCCCAGGTGTGCACGGCCAGAATTCAGCGCTGGGCACCTGGCGAGAGCCTGCTCCGCTTTTGCGCAGCTCAGGCTCCGCCGAAAGGTCCTCCGCGGCACTGAGGCTGCTGGCGCCGACCTCCCCTCCCCTTCCGCCGCCGCGCGTCTGACAGCCGTCCGGGGGGAGGGAGCCCGCAAGGAAGCCGGAAGCGCTCGCTCGCTCGCTCTGGAGGAGGAGGAGGCGTCTCGCGAGATCTCCCAGCCATGTTGCAGCGCAGGGGGTTGTAAACAGAAGCCGCCCCCCTCCCTCCCCGCGCCCCGAAAGGCCAGGCTCGGAGCCCCGCCGCCGCCGCCGCCACGTGCCAGCGGGTCCCCCCCCCCATCCCGGGTAGAAGC
>NW_015177030.1:734946-737541 GCF_001447785.1 Gekko japonicus | reverse complement strand
GGGATATAAATTCAAATATAAATAAATAAATATAAATAAAATAAATGTGTCCGTCTTTAAGGTGCCACCAGACATACTGCGGGTTCGGCTGGCTCAGCCTCCCCCAGCTGCCCCTCTGTGCGGGATATAAATTCAAATATAAATAAATAAATATAAATAAAATAAATGTGTCCGTCTTTAAGGTGCCACCAGACATACTGCGGGTTCGGCTGGCTCAGCCTCCCCCAGCTGCCCCTCTGCAGTCTGCCCGGGTGGGGTGGGGTCTCGCTCTGTTGCCCGACCATGAGCCGCGGGGCACCTTGAAGACCCTTTAACACCCATCAGCCCCATCTGGGAGGCGAAGCGGAGAGTCAGGCCTGCCTTTGCCGGGGTGAGTAGGACCAGGGTTCAAGGGGGGGCGGTTACTTGGGATGGCGGGACCCAAGACTGGAGCCTTGGCTGGGCGGAGGCCTCCCTCTTTCTGTCGCAAGGGGGGCTGGTGGAGCTGAAGGGGGTCCCTGCCCTCTTGGCCCAGCCGAGAAACGTCTCGAGGGTCTGGGCAAGGAAGGTGTCTCTGCCGGCAATGTGACTGTGGCGCGGCCTGGTGCATCCCCTCCCCAAATGTGCGCCAGAGGTCCCCGACAGTCAAAGGGGGAAGAGGCTGGTGGGGCCAGGGCTGCCCGGGAGGAGGGTGCTTGGGGTTTGGGGTGGTGCTCTGCCCTTGTGGGGCGACACTTGCCTCGCTGGCCCGAGTCCCCCCACTCATCAGCCTGGCATCTCAGGCTGACCTGCGGGAGCGGCCGAGCACTGTCCATGGCAGCTGACACCCTTTTGCTCCCTTTCTGGTTTATGCTCCCCAGAGAGGGGCACCCAGGAGAAATGCACCTTCGTTGCAGGAGGCCCCGATTCAGCTCCCCCCGATGCCAACTTGGGCAAGCGGCTTTGCCTCTGCTGAGCCTGTTTGCACAGGGATGGGGAGGGTCAAGGGAGGCTGGAGCTTGCCTCTCCCTCCTGCTTTTTTTGGGGGGGGAGGGGGGTTAACTTGCCCAGCGCCTTAAAAACCCCCCCCCCATTGTGTTTTGTCGCTGCGACCACCCTGTGAGGTGGGTTGATGCTGGCTGGGGGGTGCCTTGCCCCAGTGCCAACCCAGCCCTGCTCCTTCTCTTGCTGGAGCACTCCAGGAGGGGTGGTGGTGGAGGAGGGCTCTGGCTTTGGGTGACCAGCTGGAGTGGGCAGCCCTTGGCTCGCTGCCTGGCATGCCTCAGGCTCTCTGGGAAGGTTGCTTTGCTTTCTGAAAAGCTGGCTTCTTGTTTCCTGTGGTGGAGAACCCCCCCCCACCGCCTCTGCCTTGTTCCTTGCAGCCTCCAACATTTGCAACTGCAACCCTTTGCCCCTCCCACCGTGTGGGCTGGAGGGCACAGCTGCCGGGAATAATCCTTGGTTTGTTGAAAAAAGAGCCCTGGGGACCAGGAAGAGGGCCGGTGCCAGTGCGCCCTTTTCTCAGAGTCCAGGTCCCCTCTGCTTGCCTGCACTGGTCTCCCTCTTGGCATTGTACCTGAGGGCTGCCTGCTCTCTCTGCCTGGCCCTCAGCTCTCGCCTCATCCTGGGAAGGGAGCAGCTTAATTTTTATTTATTTGTTTACTTCACGGATGTAATTTCTGAGCCTCTGTCCATTTTGTTGAGAATTCTTGGAGAACAGGTGAGGTGCCACAAGACTGGAGGCGGGCAAAAGGAGGATCTGGGTAACTCCCGACCCGTCAGCTTGACGTCTGTACCTGGGAAAGTTTTACAACAATCATCAAACAGACAGTCCTTGAGCATTTAGAAAGGACGGCTGTGATCACTAAGAGCCAGCATGGGTTTCTCAAGAACAAGTCATGTCAGACTAACCTTATCTCTTTTTTTGAGAAAGTTACTACCTTTCTGGATCAGAGGAATGCTGTAGACATATGTTGTCAAAGGCTTTTGCGGCAGGAGTTCATTAGTTGTTGTAGATTTTCCAGGCTGTATGGCCGTGGTCTTGCATTGTAGTACCTGACGTTTCACCAGCAGCAGTGACTGGCATCCTCAGAAAGATGGAGTACTCTCTGTGTCAATGTAGACATAGTTTATCTTGATTTCAGTAAGGCTTTTGATAAGGTTCCACATAATATTCTTGTTGACAAATTGGTAAAATGTGGTTTGGATCCTATGACTTAGGTGGATCTATAACTGGTTGACAGATCTCACACAGAGTGCTTGTCAATTGTTCCTCATCCTCGTGGAGAGGAGTGACAAGTGGACTGCCTAAGGATCTGTCCTGGGACCTGTTTTGTTCAACATCTTTATAAATGATTTGGATGAAGGAATAGAGGGAATGCTTATTAAGTTTGTAGATGATACTAAATTGGGAGGGGTAGCAAATATGGTAGAAAACAGAGTCAGGATACAGGATGATATTTACAGGCTGGAAAACTGGGCTAAAACAAATAAAATGAATTTCAGTGGGGATAAATGTATAATTCTGCATTTAGGTAGGAAAAATCAAATGCATAATTATAGGATGGGGGAGACTTGTCTTGGCAGAAGTATAGTGTCCAGATCATGTGAAGTGATGGTATTGCTTTACTCTGTTCT
>NW_015177030.1:727099-733961 GCF_001447785.1 Gekko japonicus | reverse complement strand
CCAGGCCCCCTCTGTCCTCTTCCCCCAGAATCCACTGCCCCCGAACCCTGGGATGTGACTGTGCCTCGGCCTGGACTTCATGTCCCATGCCCAACGATAGCCAGTATATTTTATCGCTGTTTAATTCATTGATACCCCCCGCCTTTCTCCCCTGCAGCTGCTCGCATCAGTGTCCTCTCCTCCAGTTTAACCTCATAGCAACCTTGTGGGGTAGGCTCGGCTGAGAGGCCCTGGGTGGCCCAAGGGCACCCAGCAAGCTTCCATGCCGTGAGGGGGGGCTCGAGCCTGCCTCAGAGTAGGCCTCTGAGCGTGTGGAGAGGGCTGCTTCTTGCCACGAAGGAGGTGTCCCATTTCTATCTTGCACGTCCCCCAAGAGTCTCAGGGCAGCACATGTGGGGTCCTCCCCGCTTCCATTTTATCCCTCACAACGGCCCTGCAGTGTAGGCTGAGCTGCAAGACGGCGACGGGCCCCAGCTCGGCCAGTGGACATGGCGGCTGCGAGGAGCTGTGTTGTTCGGCTGCATGGAAATCAGCCCTCTGCACAGACCCCATCCCGGGAGGGATCATATGATGACCCTGTGCCTGTTTGTGCCTCTGGACACAGGCAGAGAAGACTCCCGCCAGAGCGAGGGGCACGAGGTGCCAGTTCCCATGCGGAGCTTGTGCTGAGGAGGAGGAGCCCCCGCCGGGCAACGTCCCTGCCCCCCCGCCCCCCGCCAGAGGGGCTCTGCTTTGGGACTCCACGCTCTTTGGGGACCCCTTCCCCGAGTCTCCGAGGGCCTTGCTCGTGTGATTGCTGTTTGCCTCAGCAGGGCCCCCCCACCCCGTTTAGTGAACAGATCTTACCGGCATGGGAGGGGCTTTCCAGCACTCTCTGATCTTTCGATTCAGGTGGGGTCGCCGTGGGGGTGTGAAGCAACAGAACAAAGTTTGACTCCAGCCGGGCACCTTTGAAAGCTTCTACCCCCCAGAATTAAACTTTGTTAGTCTGAAAGGTGCCACTGGACTCAGACTTCATTCTCTTACCTTTCATTTGCCCTTTTTTAACCAGGCTGGTTTTGCGTGTGGCTGGCTGGGTTCACAGAACCATAAGAGTTGGACGGGACCTCCAGGGTCATCTAGTCCAACCCCCTGCATAATGCAGGAAGGTCACAAATGCCTCCCCCTCGACTCCTGCAGTGACCCCTGTTCCACACCCAGAAGATGACACAAAACCCTCCAGAATCTCCAGCCAAACTGGCCTGGGGAACAATTGCTTCCTGACCCCAACGTGGCGATCGGCTTTTCCCTGGGCGTGTAAGAAAGGGCCACGAGAACTAAGCCCTGAGGCAACCAGTGTTCCCTCTAAGATGAGTTAGTGTGAGCTAGCTCACAGTTTTCTAGCCTCTGGCTCACACATTTTTGTCTTTGCTCAGGAAGGGGGGCTCTAGAGAGCAAACTAATGTATGCAGGAGCCAAATCGCTCGCTCACAACTTTAATGCCAGGAGCTCACAAAGTACAATTTTTGCTCACAAGACTCCACAGCTTAGAGGGAGCATTGGAGGCAACCCTTCCTGCCCTCCCTCTCGTGACCTGTTGGTTAGGGCTTGTGGTCCCCTTCTAAAAAAGAGAAAAGCTGGGGGGGGGAGTCTCTGTAGGCTGGAGGCTCCCCCCCCCATTGAATCTGCGACAGTCAGCCGTGGTTTCTTGCAGGGGAGGGGGGGGTGCCCTGCCGCTGTGCCTCCTAGCTGCCCCCTCCCCCTGGCGTGGGATGCCTGGCACAGCCTCCCCTGACTCCCCTCTTCTGCGCCTTCCGCCTAGGAGCCTCCTGCCGCGATCTCGCCCAGCAGCCGCGATGGTGCACCCTCCGGGCCCTCGTCCCGTGGCGGCTCTCGCCCAGCTGGTCTGCCTGCTCCTGGGGCTCCCGGCCACAAAGGGCTACATCCACGCCGTAAGTGTCGCCTCGCCAGCCTGGGTGCCGCAGGCCCCATCCCCTCCCAGAGAAGCCCCTGGAAGGCAGGGCGGCCTGCGCGGCGGGGAGGGCCTCTGGTCGCTGAGCCCAGCCTCTGGTGCACCGGTGAACCCGTGCCGCTGCCTGCCGCTCCATCCGACCGCTTGCTTATCGAGGTCCGTCTCGTCTGCGCAGGCTGCCAGCGGCTCTCCAGGGTCTCAGGAGGCAGAGAAAAGGTCTCTCCCATCAGCCCCCGCCTGGTCCTTGAACTGGGGATGCCGCCGGGGATTGAACCCGGGACCTTCCGCAGGCCCAGCGGAGGCTCTTCCGCCACAAAGGCACAACCCCCTGCCGGCTGAAATCTAATCTGATGCAGCTTCCGCAGCAATGGACCTCCTTGTGTGCAAGAAAACCCCTCCTGTCCACAGGATCGGCACTCTTGGGCCTGGTTCACGGGCTGCTCCCGCCTGCGGCCGCCCGAGGAAGCATTTGGGTGCGGCTGGCCAAACATGCCTTTGTATGTGGCCACGGAGAAGGGAGGGTGCTGGGCTCTTGGAGGCCTCTGCTCTCTCCACACGGGGGCGCCTCCTCTGAGCAGGAAGGGCTTTCGAGCAGGTACAAGGGGGACTAAAAGTAGGTCTGAGTTGGCCTGCTGGAGGGTTAGTGAGGTATCAGAATGTGCATAGCCCCGCCTTTGCCTTCTAGTCCAAGGCAGCTTGCAATTCTAAATTTAAACCACCCAGAATACAATACCCACCCCCTTCCCCTAAAGGAGCCTGCAGCACCTGTTGGAGCTTCCGGCAATGGAGGTCCGCTCACCTTCTCAGGGGTCTGCTGTGGCCGCAGTGGAGGATGCCGCGGGGCCACTTTGAGCCGGGAAACAAGTAGTAGGGGGCAGCCGGCAGGTCAGAGTAGGCCCACGGGGGCTTAGTGGGGGAAGGGTCCTTTAGATATGTGGGGTCCCAGGCCACAAGGGACCTCAGTGGTCAGAGCCAGCACCTGGAATTGGACTTGGACACAAACTGTCAGCCAGTGCCGCAGGCGAGAGATGTTCCCATTGCCTGGCCCCTGCTGGCAGTCACGGGGCTGCCGTATTCTGAGCCGGGGGCCGTTTCTGGGTTCCCTTCAAGGGCAGCCCAATGAAGAGCGTGTTGCAGTAGTCCAGCCGTGAAGGTATAAAAGCGGGGATCGGCATGGCCAGGTCGGCTGGGCCTAAGGAAGGAGAGTGTTGGCAAACCAAAGGCAGCGGGATAGAAGGCGCGCTCGGCCACTCTGCTAACCTGCTATTCAAACACCACGGCCAGGTCCTTGAGCACCTCCGAGCTCTTACCTGCTCCTCAAAATCCAACTCCATTCCACCCAATCCCTCTAAAAACATCGGCCCTCCCAGCCAGTTTTACCTCTTTCTTGTCTGGATTCATCTTGTCCTGCCTTGGCCATGTGACCACAGCCTCCAGGCACCGGTTCAGAACCAAGCTGAACGCATCTGGAGGCCTGGATAAGGACATGCCGAGCTGGGCTGCCGTCATCTGCATGTTGATGGCGTCCCATTCCAGAGCTTAGCCCGTCTGGGGCCTCGGCTTCCCCTGCAGAGAGGATTTAGGCTGGGCTTTAGGCACTGAACGTGGTTCAGAGGCCGTAATCAGCTATACCCAGATAGCTGGAATTGGTTACCTCTTGCAAAATGGGGAGGAGGAGATTTTTCTACGTCTGGGTGGGACAGGTAGGCAGAAGTCCCACCCCTTCCTGTCCCTCGCCAATCCCCTGTATGCTTGTGGGGGGTGGGTGTCGGTTGGTTGGTCTGTGTGTTGTCATGAGAACCTGTCTTGGGAGGCTGTCCAGGTCTCGGAGTCGACTTTGAGTGCCAGCTGGCTAAATTGGTGCATGTCTGGGGAGAGGGTTTGTGCTTTCAGGGGGGAAGGCTGGTCGTTCTTTCTCAGGAGACTTTGGATGTCTCGGGAGCCCGTGAAAAAACCAGGCTAGCGTGGTGGATGCTGCAAGAAGAGACCGTAGCTGTCTCGAAGCCCACTTTCTGAGGGAAACGGGGGAAGGGTCCGTTGTTTCCAAGAGGCGCTCCCCTTGACACGATGGCGGTCCTGAGAGTGTGGGGAGGCCAGCCTTCCCTCGAAACCAGGAGCCTGGCAACGAACCCTGCGCCCAAGAGTTCGGACCTGAAACCTTCTAGCTGGAGAGTGCCCAGCAAAAGCTGGGTGTGGTCTTGAAAGAGTTTTGGGGCACGTTACTTCACCTCCTTTCTTCTCCTATCCCCGCTAGTGAATGAAAGTGGCTGTCTTTCACCCGGTTTCCCCAGTGTCTCTCATGGAAGAACAGATGTGAAGAGAACAGTCGTGAGACTCTGACCCACAGATCAAGCGGTCAGCAAGACTTGCAGAGGATGTTTTCCGTATATTATGGTCAACAAGCACGACAACACCATAAACACATTCCTTCACATCATAAGAAAATCCTGGTGTGAAAATACATCCTCAACGTCGTCGTCTCCGGATTATATAACATTGTTTCAAAATTGGATCCTCCTCAGGAAATATTAGAACAGTACAAAAGCTCTCTTGCTCACAAAGTGCTTTACAAAAAATCAGGAAAGATAATACATTTGGATCGGACGCTGATCTCAATAAGTATTCAGGCTCAGATATGCCACTAAACCTCTAATGGATCCCAGGCGCCTGTGATATAATCCGGAGATGACGACGTTGAGGATGTATTTTCACACCAGGATTTTCTTATGATGTGAAGGAATGTGTTTATGGTGTTGTCGTGCTTGTTGACCATAATATACAGAAAGTATCTTCTCTGGAAGACTTGTTGACTGCTTGATCTGTGGGTCAGACTCTCACGACTGTTTTCTCTACATTTGTTCTCTGATCGGGAAGTGATTGTCCACACTTGTCTTGTCATATGGGAGAGCAGCCTTTTGCAGGCTTTTGGAGGAGAGGCAGAGACCATTCTGGTCACACGACACAGCAGCTGGCCTTCGGTCTTCCCAGTGGGTGGGGGAGGCCTCGGCTAGCAGGCCTGGCCAGGTGGAAACCTTCCGGCCGTCTGCTTTGCTTCAAGTAGGTACAAGCAAAGGCTTTCTCCTGTAAACCTTTGGATTGGTATAACTCTTTCACTGCCCCCCCCGCCTGTTACTGCCCAAAATGATATAATGAGATAGTAAGGTGCCACGTCTGCCAAATCAGAAGGCTTCTGCCTGCTCCAGAATATTGGAAATAATTTTGTTCAGATTAGGAACCACCCACCCACCCCCGGTCTCCTCACTCCTCCGTGGGGGTGTGTGTGTGTGCAGGTCTGGCCCTGGAGATTCCTGGGGCCTCCCGGGCTGAGCCTCTCCCCTGCCTTGCCTCCAGGGCCTTCTGGTGGAAGTGAAGCCCGCCAACGCCTGCCAGCCCGTCGAGGCCCCTCCGGAGGCATCCAACACAAGCGGCTTCATTGCCCTCATCCGGAGATACGACTGCCACTTTGATGCCAAGGTGGGTTGACCTGGAAGGGTGGTGTTTGTGCCAGGGCACTGTGAGGGCGCTGGGATCCGGAGTCTGGATCAGAGCCCGGTGGGCAGCCCTGGCTCGTCAGCTGGACTCTGAGCCCTCCCCCACCCCCACGCGCGCACAGCCTGGGTCCTGCCGTGCTCCCCCTCCCTCTAATGCCTCCTCCCTCCCCGCAGGTGTACCACGCCCAGCAGGCTGGGTACGCGGCCGCCATTGTGCACAATGTGGGTTCTGACGACCTGCTCCACATGGTCTGGGATGACGGTCAGTGAGGGGGGGAGGGGGGCCCTTTCTCTCCCAGACTCCACTGGGCGGCAGCATCCACCCACCCTTTCCGTGCCTTCCTGACCCGCAAACTCTGTCTCGTTCTTGTTTCCTCTAGAGGAACTCCGCAAACGCATCACTATCCCTTCCGTGTTCATTGGGGAGAGCGCAGCCAAATTCTTGCGCAATTACTTCACCTATGAGAGAGGGTAGGAGCTACCGCGGAAGGCGGGGCCCCTTGCTCGGGGTGTGTGTGTGTGTGTGTGTGTGTCCCCGTCCCGCCCCTGAGACAGATTCCAGGGGGAAAGATTTATTGATTGAGTGATTAATTGATTGAACTCACTTGTACCCCGCCTTTCTCACCAGTGGGATCCAAAGTGGCTTACATCATTCTCCTTTCCTCCATTTTATCCTCACAGCAGCCTTGTGAGGTAGGTCAGGCTGACAGTGTGTGACTGGCTCAAGGTCACCCGGCAAGCGTCCATAGCTGAGCAGGGATTCAAACCTGGATTTCTCCGATCCTAGTCCAAGAGTCTATTTATTTATTTATTTTTCAACTTCCCTGCCCTCCCTGCAACACAGGCTCAGGGCAGCTTACATTCGATAAAACATTGTACGTAGTATATAAATAACCATTAAAATCCGGTAAAATCATCATAAAACAATTCAAATCAGAATCTAACTGCTATGCCACGCTGGCCGTTATGCACAGTGCGGTGTGATATAATTACTGCCCTTCCTCAGCTGTGTCGCACATTCCGGTAGTCGTGTGGGGAAGTGGTCCCACACAGCGACTTCAGGCCTCCCCCGTGCGATAAAAGTGATGCGCAGGGGCCAGCTGAAGAAACCCAACCGTCAGAACTACGGGACAGTCTACTGTGAACCTATCAGACCTGGGAGTCTTCCTGCAGCCCCAGAGCCTCTGCTGAAAAAGTCCCCAAGTCGTCTTCTGCTGCCTCCCGAAGAGCTGAGCCGAGCCGGGCCTTCTCCTCTGGGTCTTGTTTTGCCCTTTATTCCACCTTTCTTACGCTTCACAAAATTCAGAGAACCGTTAACCGTGAAGGCCCGTCTGGTTGAAGAAGACTAAGGCTAAGACCCTTTGACAAGGGCGGCTCTTTGAAATGCCCCCCCCCCCCCCCGCACCGCCGCCTTCCTTTC
>NW_015177030.1:724658-727081 GCF_001447785.1 Gekko japonicus | reverse complement strand
TACGGGGAGGTGTAGGCAGCCTGAGCCCCCCCCCCCAACTACCAACAGAGGAAACCCATCAGTGGTGATGAGGTCCCAGGAGGGCTGCAGGCACGCGGGTGGGGTGTGTGTGTGTGTTTAAGGTCGTGGCTGCAGACACCCACACCGGGAACGGCACCTGGAGACAAACTGGTGGCCCGGCTGTATCCACCTTACCTGCTCTGGTGGGCTGTGACCTTCAGTCCGTGGCCTCCCCCTGTTGGGCGCTTCCCAGCTTGGAGCCTGCCAGTGGTTTTCAAGGCCCACCCCTCCCTTCCCAAAGTCAGCTCCCTTTCTGCAGGTCTCTCCCAGAGTATATTCTCTGTTTGGACGTAAGTTATTGGTTTTTTCCCTTTCCCCGAGGGTAGGCATCTTGACAGTCTAACAAGTCTAAACGCATCTTAAAAGTCTCACAAAATCCACTTTCGTGAGTCACTGCAGCCACTTCTCCAGATATCTAACACTGTTAGTCTTTGAGGTGGGGCTGGACTCTGGCTCTTTTCTGGTGCTCCTGACAGACTGACACGGCCGCCCGTCTTGACCGTTCCCCATGGATGGATGGATGGATGGATGGATCTGCGGGGAGCTCGTGGGCTCGCCCTGGGGCAGGAGAGGGGTCTGTCCTGGGCCTTGTGTGCAGTGGAACGGTGGGCAGCTGGCTGCAGCATCCTCGGGGTTTGTGGGGGAGGGGAGGGGGCCTCCCCCACACCAAGCAAAAGCCGGCCCCGTTCGGCCGTGTCCCCCCACCCCCGAACCTGAACTCTGCCCCGCTTCCCCAGGGCTCACGTCGTCTTGATCCCGGAGTACATCTTCCCCCTGGGCTATTACCTCATCCCTTTCACGGGCGTGGTGGGCATCGTGATCGCTGTGATGTGCACCATCCTGGTGAGTTCTGCTGGGTCTCTGCCCGGAGGGGGAGGGAGGCGTGGGGTGGCTGAATTGGGGTGTGTGTGTGTGTGTCTTCTGGCCTAGACCTTGGAGACTTCAAAAGCACAGGACGCTGCCTTCAGAGAGCTGGGATCGCTTGGAACCTGCTGGCTCGGAGACCACAGATCGCAGGTCCCTCTAGTCCCACCTGCAGGGAGCCCCCTCCCCCAAGGGTGGGAAGGCGTAGCCCTTCGATGCTTCCCACCCCCACCCCCCACAAAAGGCACTCAGAGGCCTCAGTGCTGTTTAGTCACAGCCGTTCACAGCCCTCTCCTTGTCCGTGAAGACATTTTAAAGCCCTCCAAGCCAACAGCTGGCAGCGTGTCTTGTGGCATGACGTTCCACAAGCCAATGACGCATGGTCCTTCCTTTTGTCTGCCTTGGATTGACTGCCGGTTAGTTCTCTTGGCTGGCCCCAGCGTCACGTGTCGCAGTCTCTGTCGACTTCCTAAGTATCACAGATGGTTGCGTGCCACACAGCCCGGCAGAGCAAGCCCAGGCTTACCACCAGGGGTCTCCACAGCAAGGAGCAAACTAGCCAGCCCTGCCTTCCTGGGGGAGACCCATCCTCTGTTTCCGAGAGCGGGGGCTCCACTTGCGCACCCTGCAGTTTTGCAAGTCTGCTTCAAAAAAACAACCTCTTTGGAATGTGCCTGAAATGTGAAACGGGGGTGTCGGAGGCGGCTGGGAAGGCGGCCAGTGAGGCAGCCCCAGACCGACCGGGGAATTTCCTCTCGCGCAGATTGTGCGCTGCATCCAGCATCGGAAGCGGTTGCGGAGGAACCGCCTGTCGAAGGAGCAGCTGAAGAAGATCCCCGTCCACAAGTACAAGAAAGGGGAGAAGGGCCGGGCGGGCGGGGGCGGGGCTCACCTGGGGCATGAGAAGAGCCCCCACCCAGGGGGAAAGGTTCTCCCATCCATCCCCAATCCGGGGGAGTTTTAAGGGACCCCTGCATAAGCTACGGGCCATCTCTTGCACTGGAGGAGCTTTGTCCCAGGTTTTGGTGCTGAGGAGCCAGGCAGGGCAGAACTGGGGAAGGGGCCGCCGGAAGCCATGTTGGTTCCAAGGAAAGTGGAGCAAGGGCTGGGCCGTGGGGGCAGCGGCCCCCTGGGTCCCGCCTCTGCAGTGCCCCCTTTCCCCAGCAGAGGGGGCCATTGAAGCAGCCTGCCCCCCCTCCCTTCCTGGCCTGGGGAGGGGAGGGCTGCTTCTTTGCTTTGCACCACTTCTGTTTCTTCCACGCTCCTGGAGGGGAGGGGGCGCTGGCCTTTTTGTGCATTTGGGGGGCTCCTTCCTTCCCTCTGCCTGCCCCCAGGGGAGGGAGTGTGCCTCGCCTGCCAGCAGCAAACATCTTCCCCCCCCCCATCAAAACGCGCCAGCAGGCCGGCAGGGAAGATGCCCACACAGGGTTCTCCCCTGTCCGTTTGCTTCCCCCCCCCCCCCGGGGGGCGGGGGGGTTCCCGGGGGGGCGGGGGGGGAG
>NW_015177030.1:718310-724626 GCF_001447785.1 Gekko japonicus | reverse complement strand
CTGGAGCCTTCTTGCGTGGGGTGGGGCCTGAACTGACTCCAGCAGCCACTGTGCACCCTTTTGTGGGCCTTTCCTCCACCCCCACCCCTCACCTGAGGGGGGCTGCCTGGGTCCCCGTCTCTCTCTCTGCCAGGCACTTGAAGCCGTTTGATCAACCGGAGCACGCAAAGAAATAGGGCAGGGCAGGGCTCTCCTGGGGGTGGCCCCAGCCTTTGGAGTTCCCTGCCTCAAGAGGGCTGCCCTGGGCAGGCGGTTCAAGAACGCTTTTGTTCCCGAGTGCCCTGGTTGGCTTCCCGTTTGTGCCCTTGTTAGGACGGATTGTCCTTGGGCTGCTGCAGAGGGGGCTTCGTGGGCTTTCTGCTTGGTGGGCTGGGGGCGCTGCTGCCTTGTGGGACTGAATAATGTCAGCTGCCCGGTGAGCCGTTCCAGGGCAGGGGGGGGAGAGCAAGGCAGGGGTCCATAAGCCAGGGAGGGCTGCCCCCTCCCCCCAGATCCGAGACTGGAAGGCCGAGGAGCAGCCCGGTGGAGCTTCCCTTGCAGTCCCAGCTGCATGCCCACTGGGGTGGGGGTGGGGGGGCAGTTGGTCTGGGGCGGGGAGGGAAGCAGGGGGCCCTTTCACGCTCCAGGGGTTGCTCTTGGCAAACTGGCACAGGGAGGGGGGTGGATGATTCTGCACTGCCACCTCTGGCGGGGTCGGTCTTTTCCCCTCTGCCCAGCTGCAGCAGCAGCAGCAGCAGCAGCTCTGGGCGGGGCCTGTCCCAGGGCTGGCCCTTCCCCTAAAGCAAGGGGGCAAGTGGGGCTGGAGCCGGGACCCTCCCTCGGCATGCAAAGGTCGTGGGGGCACAGAGCCCGGAGGCCTCCCCTCCCCCCGCCCCCCCGGGGGCTGACTCAGAGCCGGGAGGAAGCGGCTGCCCCGGAGCCGCCGCCGTTTGCCTTATAAGGCCTTGCCGAGCGAGCAAGCAAGCAAGCAGCCCTCCGACCGCTTCCCTTCCCAGCCTGGCGGCTGCGAGCGAGCGAGGGAGGGAGGGGGGCAGAGAGGCCCGCCCGCCTTCCTGTTTTTGCAGCGCCCGCAGCTGCCATGGCCCGGCCATGCGCGCAGAAGGCGGCGGCGACCCTGCCCTACTCCCCCTCCGTGGCCCCTTCCCACGTTGCAGGCGACCCCGGCGGCGGGTGGGCGGGCGCCTCCGACTGAACACACACACACACCGGGCCTTTGGGCAATGGGCATGCAGAGTTCCGTGGCAGGCGCCGGACCCCAGGCCTCTTGAGGGGGGGGGGGGGGGGGGAGGGGACTGCAGGAATTCCAGGCGGAGCCTTCCCCCTCCTCAGATCGTCCTCGGAAGCAGCGCTTCAGAGGAGGGGTGTATGTGTGGCAAAGACCCCGGAGACAGGGCTTCCTTGGCCAGGCCGCGCTCCTTCCCCCCAGTGTCCTCCTGAGCAGGTCTGCCTGAGGGGGGAGCCCTCCTGACCTCCGCAGGCAAGCCTGGACGGGCAGTCACTGGCTGCGTGGCCCCAGCAGAAGGGCCTGGTCAGATGAGCCAACCTGTGCCGGGAGAGGCAGTTTCACGGAGTCTGAGGGCCCCAGGCCAGGGAGGGCTGGTGCGCAGTAGCCAGTGCTCCAGACTGAGAGAGATCAGTCGCATGGATCCAGGCGGCCAGGCTGGAAGGAAGGGGGGTCTCTTGCCGCTGCATCCACTGGCTTCTCTGCCAGGAATGCTGGGTCCAGGAGAGCCCGTAGGCACAGGGGCTCTTCCTTCCAAACGGACGCATGGGCAGGCCTCCAGGGCTGTGCGTTCACTGAAACACGTGGACAGAGGCAGGGCAGACCCCTGAACACGTGACGCCGCTTTCTCCTGAGCCAAGCCCTTCTCCCCTGACAGAGAGTGTGGCTTTCCAGGGTCTCCCCCGTCCCCTGTGGCCAGATCCTTTCCACAGGAGATGCTGCTGGGGATTGAGCCTGGGACCTTCTGGGGCTGGAGCGCGTTTTGCCGGGTGCTGAGGAGCCACGTTCAGTCTCAGAGCCGCCCCCACCCCCCCTTTGCAGATAGTTTGGGGGGGGGTCCGTAGCAAAATCCCCAGGCACAAACCACGTGAGTCCTTCCCAGTAAGAACCATCTCGAACAAGCATGGCTTTGTACAGCACCAAGCACGTTAAGAACTGGGTCAGAACAAGGGCCGGCCGGCCTAATCTGCTCAGCTGCCTGGAGGCCTGCGAAGAAGGGCCCCCCCCCCAGGACCTCCCTCGTGTGCTTGCCTCTGGGAGGGCCTCTCTCTTCCCCAGCCCCAGGCCTGTGTGCCGAAATTCCCCCACACGGGAACCCGGCCACTTCTGCCGCATTCCCCTCTCACGAGGCTGGGGTGGAGGCCGAGAGACTTCCTCTAACCCAGACCTGGACCGGAGTCCAGCGGCACCTCCGAGGCCAAAGCGAAGGGAGCAGTTGAGAGCTCCGGACCCCAAAATCCGGCCGCTCTCCGGGGGGGGGGTCCCTCCGTAGACCGACAGGGCGGCCCTTGGAAGCCTCTAACCCATCGGGTGGGCACCTGGGCTCTTGACCCGCCCCTGGTAGCAGGCAGGGCAGCGAAGTGTGTGTGTGTGGGGGGGTGTAGGTTGAGGAAGGCCGGTGGCGTGCGGGGTGCTGGGCAGGGGGTTCCAGCAGCCACGCCCTCTCTGTCCCCCACCCCTCAGGAGACGAGTACGACGTCTGTGCCATCTGCCTGGAGGAGTACGAGGACGGTGCCCGGCTGCGCATCCTGCCCTGCTCCCACGGTAAGGAGACGCGGGGGGCATGGGAGACGGGCAGCAGGGCCTGCGGTGGCTCCTTGTAGGCGACCCACCGCCCAGGGTGGGGCGAGAGACGTGGGGACAGAGTTCTGCCTCCTGGGGGGGGGGCAGGGATCCCGTAGGTGCTGGCTTTGCGTGGGGGGGGAGCAAGGGCTGGGCTGGGGTCTCCTCCTGCCCCCCGGGGGTGGGGCGGGGTCTGAAGGCAGGAGGGGGGGGTGCCAGGCCAGAGGGGCTGAGCCGTTCCTCTCCCCCCGCCCAGCCTACCACTGCAAGTGTGTCGACCCCTGGCTGACGCAGACCAAGAAGACCTGCCCGGTGTGCAAGCAGCGCGTGATCCGGTCGGCCGAGGACTCCGACTCGGAGGGTGAGGAGGGGGCGGACCGGCCCCCGCCTCCCAGAGGCGAGGAGGAGGAGGAAGAGGAGCAGGACTCCGAGCGCACCCCCCTGCTGCGTGCCTCGCCCCCCGGGGCGGCCCCGGGCCCCTCCTTCGGCAGCACGGCCCAGTCCCCCCTCCCCTGCCTGGAGGAAGCGGGCGAGCAGGGGCCCAGCAGCACCTGGGAGGGGGACGCTCCCCAGGGCCCCCCTCGACCTCTGCGGGTCTAGCCTCTCCCGCCCCCACCACTCAGGCCGCCCTGGCCTCACACTGGGGGGTGGGGGCCGACCCCCCCTCAGGCAGGGACCCTCTGCGTTCACCACTGAGCTTCCCGTCTGTTTTAACCTTTTATCCAGGGGCGGGTGGAGTGTTCGGGAGCTAGCCCTTGCCCCTCTTGGGGAGGGAAACCGGAAGAGGAGGGGGGGGAGTTGCTTAGGCAGCAGGGGAAGGGGGGAGGCTCAGAGAGCACTGGGTGTCTCCCCCTGTGGGGAAAGCAGAACGCTCCCCGCCCGCCCGTTTCCTGACCGGGAAGTCTCTGGAATGGGGCGGAGACCGGAGCAGCAGAGCTGGAGGGGAGCGTCGGCCAGCCCCCCCCCAGAAGAGAGCCCGGGGCCCCTGGGAAGTGCCGCCTGCCTGTGGTTATGGGGCCGGGGGTTGGGGGCGCTCTGCTTTTGGCCCAGAGGGTGCTGGGAGCTGCCAGCTTCTGACCCCAAGGAAAAGACTCCCGGGACTACCCTTCCCAGGGTCCTTTGGGGGCAAGGCCCGCGGCTCAGGCTGGCTGCCTTCTCCGCCTGATCCCCAGAGGAGCTCCAACACGCCACTTCCCCATTTGGCTTTGGAGAGTAGCCATCTTGGCGGCGGCAAACAAGCAGGGTGGATTTCCAGAGCTCAGGTGGCAGAAGGGGGAGGAAGCCTGGAGGGGGGGGGTGTAGGCAGGACTTCCCCCTGAAGGGGGGGCAATCCTCCCTTTTGTGGGGCCCCCCACCGCCACCAGTTTTTGATAGGCCATTTTCAGTTTTCCGTGCTCTGCTGGGTTTCACTTGCCCGCCTCGTTTCCATTTGAGACCCAGGACTTCGGTGGGGGGGGGAATCTTCTATTGTGCTCCCCCCCCCCGGACCAAGGTGGGTCCCGGCCCTGGGAAGGGTGCGGGAGCTGCCCTCACTTCACCTTCTACTAACTGCACAGGGGGGGGGCGGTGGCACAGGGTTTTTTTTTACTGTACATTCCTTTGATGCTCGGCTGCATTGGGGTTTCTTGTAATGCAGCCATTTGGGGAGAGGGGTCTGGGGTCCTCTCAGAGCTTTTGTATGTACACTTTTCTCTGTGGGAAGAGGCCGACCCTTCCGCAGCCTACACTGTAACCTATTAAAAGGGAGTTGGTTTAACAGGACGGGGGCTTGGCTGGTTTATTCTTTCGGGTATTTGTACGCCCCCTCTTCAGGGGGCTTTGGAGCACAAGAAAGTGGCTGAGGAGGGCCCTTGGCGGTCTGTCACCTCTTGTGAGGCAGGCCTGTACCCGCCCAGGCCAGAGATCTCCCCCCCCCCACCATACTGTACCCCCAGTTGGGAGGGGGGTCCGTAGGAGAGGAGGCCTGGTCTCCTGGGAAGGCTCCGAGAGAAGTCCCACTGCCTGGCCAGGAAGGGCCGTGGGCAGCCTGCCCTTTCAGCCACCCAGAAGGCAACAGTGGCTGACTCAGCCTGTCTGTTTACCAGCAGGGAGGGGTCCACCTCCTGGACTTTGGGAGGCCTCGCCCAGGGCAGGTGAAGGACCCTCCCAGCGGGCCAATCCGCAAGCCTCCCTGGCCACACTCTCCCCTTCCTGTTCTGGGAGCACAGTCGACCTGCCATGTTGGGCAGATGGGAGCGGCCCCGGTGCCACCCGAAGATGAAACGTCCCCCCAGACCTGCGCCCGTGGCCCAGGCAGTGCAGCCTCTGTGCGCCGCCGGAACACAGCCCCATTGTTCCGAGGGACAGGCACGCTTTGTCCGGCCCCTTTGCCCCAGAGAAACAAGGAAGAGGAGCTCAGACATTTGCATCTCTAGGGGGAGCGTGTGTCTCACCCGGGCTGGCCACATCCGCTCCTCCTGCCCCACACGAGGGGCCCACTGACCCAGAGGACTGGGGACCGGTTATGGGCAGCCACACCCTTGCCCAGTCGGATGGAGAGAGACCCAATGGGCCCACAGGTGCCCGCCATCTGTTAGATCCAGGAAGCCAGCGAACCCCTTCCCAATGACGAGCGCTGTAGAATTCAATTTATTTTTATTTTTCTTGTTCCAATATAGTTTTCTTAACCAAAAAACTACACCTTGTAACAACCAGAAAATTTGGCAGCAATAAGGATTTGTGATAGAAAAAATGGCAAAGAGAGAAGAAAAAGGAGTGCGGGTGCCGGGGTTAGAAAAAAAACACAATAGAACTGGGAGGGGTGGGGGGAGAGGCAAGGGGTGGGGCGGAGGGCTGGAATACACGGCGATCTGGCCCCGGGGTCGGTCCCACGATGGCAGGGCCGGGGGCCCTGGGCAGTCGCCGCCACCTTGGACATCCTTACACCGTTCCATCAGTAGTACCACGGGCGGGGCCACGCAGGAAGGCACGTCAATACTGGGACCGCCGCAAGTGGTTGGCCATCTCAAAGCACTTCTTGTTCACGCAGCCGCCGTGGACACCTTCCTTCCCCATCACGAGGACTATCGCTGCAGGGGGAAGGCGAGGGGGTGGCATCAGCCACACTGGCCGGGTTACAGGGCACCCACCTCCCCTCCACCAGACGACCTGCTACCCACCAGTGTTCCCTCTAAGCTGAGTCAGTGTGAGTTAGCTCACAATTTTTTAGCCTCTGGTTCACACCTTTTTTTCTCAGCTCAGGAAGGGACGGCTCCAGAGCAAACTAATTTAGGCAGCAGCCCAATCGCTCGCTCCCAACTTTAATGGCAGGAGCTCACAAAGGAGAATTTTTGCTCACAAGACTCCACAGCTTAGAGGGAGCGTTGGTTCTAGGCTCCTGGACCTTGGCCTGCCCATTTGCCCTGTCCCAGCCCAGGGAGGTGCCTGCCGGGTGTTGAGGTGTTTGTGCCTCAAAATGCCTTTTAAGGAGATGGTGAGGCCAGGCCTGAGGAGGGGGGGGGGAGCGACAGGATTCTGCAACTTGGTATTGGC
>NW_015177030.1:716521-718203 GCF_001447785.1 Gekko japonicus | reverse complement strand
CCCCAAGGATGCATCGCACCCTTAAGGCGAGCCCTTAAACCAGAATCCAGGGACCGAAGCGGACACGATGGCGCCCAACTTGGGCAAGCCGCCTGAGTGACCCTGGAGCAGGAGAGGAAGGGAGGCGTGCCAGCAGCTCACCTGGGAAAGAAGCTTCCGTGGGGCCCTCCCGCGTGGCCCAGCCCCCAACACCTCCC
Organism: Gekko japonicus; assembly: GCF_001447785.1. Classification (NCBI taxonomy): domain Eukaryota; kingdom Metazoa; phylum Chordata; class Lepidosauria; order Squamata; family Gekkonidae; genus Gekko; species Gekko japonicus. Next base: position 718,006 of record NW_015177030.1, on the reverse strand, counting down.
TCCCCCCTCCTGGGGACCCTCCCAGTTAGCAAGATTTATGGCTCCCTCCAGCTGCCCCCAACAGTGGTGGCCTTATCTTGCGGGGAGGCTGGATTAGGCCACAGCTGTTTCCTTCCCTGCCCCCATCTGAAGTGGCCCAGGGCACAGCTGTTGGGGCAAATAATGCTGCCCAGCCCCCCCCCCCCAGGAGATGCAGACAGCTGCGAGGAGGAGGAGGAGGAGGTGCCGGAGACTCACTCTTGCTGGTCATGGCTGCTGTGATGTTGAAGGTGGGGGCTCCGCCTGTGCTCTTGGTCCGCAGGTCCATGGTACACTCCCCGTCCGTGTGCAAGCTGTCCCAGATGACGGAACACTTCTGGCCCCCAAGCGTCAGCCCGTTCACAAACATGTTGTCTCGGTCCTTTCCTACCAGGACGTTCACTTCCGCAGGCTGCCAGGGCAACAGGACAGCAGGTCAGGCCCAAGAGGGGACTGGGAGCTTGCAAGGACCGTGGCTGCCCAGCAGCTGAACCAGTGGCCAAGCCCAGGAACCCCTGGCTGCGCCATAGGGGCGCCATACGGGGGGGGGGGGGAAGGGCTTGCATTGGCAAGAACCTTCCAAGTCAGAGGAACCCAGGGTGGGGCGGGACCCCCTCCTCCAGCCCACCCACAAGCAGCAGCAGCAGAGTGTTGGACTAGAGGGGCCACTGGCCTGATCCAACATTGGCTTCTCTTATGACAGAGCCAGGAGTGACCCCCCTCCCCAAATGGCGGAGCTGGGACAGACCCCCCCCCCAGCCAGCCAAGGACTCTCCCCTCCCTCCCCTGGTCTGGCCACAAAGCTGCCCGGAGAAGGGGACTCGGGCACCAGGGCCTATTCCGGGGAAACCACGGCCACGAGAGCGCAGAATCCCCTCTTCCCCCAAGGGGTCCCTGCCAGGAGATGATGATGGCCGGGAGGGAGGGAGGGCGCAGAGCCCAGGAGGACCACACCCCAGGAGGGCCCTCGGCTCAGGGGGCCTTGCTCAACGGGGCTCTCCTTCTTCCGCGAAGAAGAAGCGGACGGGGCAAATGTCATGTTAGGCGAGACTGGCGCGTAGGGTCGAATCAGGGCGCTTTCTTTTCCGCCGAGGCGGCTGCGCCCGGAGGCGCCCCCCCCCCCCCCCCCCGCGGAAGGGAGCCCGAGCCGCCTCAAGTGCTGCAGCCAGGAGCTGGAGGAGGGGGCTCAAGGTCACCGGCCCCTCCTGTCACGGGCAGGGAGAAGCCGCCCAGCGCCACGAGGCCTTCCGGGTGCACGTGGGCACGGACAATGCACGCCGCCTCCCCCCCCCGCAGGCATTTCCGTAGAGCCCCTGGGGGGCAGGGCCCGGCCCTCTCTGCCCTGCCCGCGGGCACATGAACCCAGACGCAAAGGGGAAGTCCGCAGCAGCAGAAGGCCGGCGGGGCGGGGAGCGGAGGAGGAAGACACCCTCGCCGCCGCCCCCACCCCCGCGCCTGCCCCCACCC
>NW_015177030.1:709202-715091 GCF_001447785.1 Gekko japonicus | reverse complement strand
CGCCCGGCCGAGATGCGTCCCTTAGCTGCGGGGGCCCCCGCTCCTGAGGCAGGCAATAGGCCAGCCGGACTCTGCACACGCTCAGCGGTCTCCTCGGGCCATGTCCAGAGATGCGGGGGCCAGAATCATTTCTTGCTTTCGGAATGCTAGGTTGGCAGGAGCCGGGCCCAGAGACGGGAGCTCATTCCGTCATGCAGCACTCAGGTCTCGAACTGCCGAACTACCAACCTTCCGGTCTGCAGATCAGCTCCTTAATCACTGAGCACCTTACAGGCCCACAACATGTCCAGGGTAGGAGCTTGTGGGAGTCAAAACTCCCTTCGTTGGGTCTCCAAAGGGCTCCTGAACTCAGATCTGGCTCTTCTTCCATTGCAGTCAGCAGACGTGAATCCCCACGCACAGCCCAGGGCTTACAGGCCCACAACATGTCCAGGGTAGGAGCTTGTGGGAGTCAAAACTCCCTTCGTTGGGTCTCCAAAGGGCTCCTGAACTCAGATCTGGCTCTTCTTCCATTGCAGTCAGCAGACGTGAATCCCCACGCACAGCCCAGGGCCCGCTTTTGTGCTGGCCCCTTGCCGGGATCTTGGATCTACCACGGCATGTGCAAGGCTGTGTGCAGAACGGGTCCTTCCTCTGGGTGGGTCCAAATGTGTTCCCGGCCCAGCCACGATCCGGAGTACCTTGCATTGCTCCCCCCCCCGCCCCCACCCAAACGAACCTCTCCACCACGTGCTCCCCGCACTCCTCCCCCCAAGCAGTGGGAGGGCTCCTCGTGTCCTCCTGGCCCCACTGCTGGACCTCCTGACGGCCCCTGGTGTGTTTGGCCACCGAGTGACACAGGAGTGTCGGACTGGAGGGGCCACTGGCCTGATCCAACACGGGGGGGGGCTTCTCTTGTGTTCCAGCGGGCAGGTGTGCCCGTGTCCTCCTGGCCCCTCCCCCCCCTCTGGGGCCCCAGGCCTCCCTGGCACTTTCCTGGCCCGGGTGGGGGTGGGGCCGACATACCGGGTCTGGGCCCCTCGCTCCCTCCGAGTGGGCAGAGCCCAAGGGAGGGGGGGGGTTCCGGTCACCCCAGGGCCCTCCCGCCTCTGCTTCTGGCCAGCCCCTCTCAGGCCGGTCTGCAGAAGCTGCCCAGCCACCCAGTTGGCCGGCCTGCTGTGAAAGAGCCAGTGCCCCTCCCTGGGGGCTCAGTGGCAGAGCCTCTGCTTGGCAGGCAGGAGGTCCCCCCCCCGCCCCACACAGGAAGCGGCCTTCTACCCCATCCCCCCCCCAGGGTCCGGGAGGGTCAGTCCGGGCGACGCAACCTGGCACCCCCAGGGTCTCGGGCGGAGGGCTTCCACCTCGCCTCCTGCCTGGTCCCCGGCTGAACCGACCAGGGAGCTCCTGCCTGCCAAGCAGAGGCCCTGCGGCTGAGCCAGAGCGCCTCGTCTGAGCGGGGGGTGGGAAAGACCTCTGCCCGAGACCCTGGAGACTCGACAAGGCCGGCCTTCGTGGGCCCTGTGTGGGTCTGACAGGGGCCCCCGGGCTTTCTCCCTGGACCCTGGGTCTGAGGTTCAGGAGAAGGCAGCTTCGGGGGACACCCCCCCCCCTGGCACATGAGGCCGGGCGCTTCCTGGGCAGCCACACTCCCTCCTGCCGACATGGAAGGGGGTCAGCGCTAGGGGCACTGGCTGGCCCTGCCCTTATCCCAGGGAACACGACTCCCCCCCACACACACACACTCTGTGGGTCCCTGATTTTGGGCTCATCTGCACGCGCGCGCGCGCACACACACACACCAGAGTCTGGGGAGGTTGAGGTGAGCTCCAAGCAAGTGGCTGGGATGAGACCAGGAACCCTGAGCCCCCCCCCCAAGCTGGTGGCCCTCCTTCACCTTCCGCCTCGCAGGGTCGTTGGGAGGGCAGGGCGGGAGAACTGGGGGGTCTCCTTGGAGTGAAAGTGCAATAGATGGGGAGGACGGGTCCCTCCTCTGTGCTGAGGAGAAGTGTCATGTGCCAGCTGCTGCTTCTTTTTCTACCCCCCCAGCCCTCGCAGGTCTTCGCCTGAGGCAGGCCTGAGCCCGGGGCGCCGTGTGCAGGGAGGGCGGGGCGAGGGACCTGCCGACTTCAGCCCCCTGCTGGAAAGGGGGGCCCTTCGATCCCCCCCCCCAGAGGCTTTGGTCCTGGGAAGTGACGTTTCCCCTGCAGACGACGGCTGGCTTCTGCTGGGGGGGAGGGGGGGCTGCTGCCGGGGCCGGGGGAGCCATGCTCCCCCCCCAGACCTGAACCCAGTCTGTCCCGTGGGGCACCCGACGACAGCTCCGCCCCCACGGCTTCAAGCCCAGGTTCAGCGGCCAGAGAGCCACCCAGCCGGCCAGGAAGGCCGCCTTGCATGAGCCCCCTTGGAGAGTTCCTTGCTGAAGGCCGGCCCAGCCAGGGGGGGAGGGAGAGAGAGAGAGAGAGAGCCCCACCCTGGCAAGTCCGGCGGCACCCCTCGCCTGCCAGCCCCCTCCCCGCCCCCCTGGCAGCCACGGCTGGCAAGGCCAGGACCTTGGGCAGGGGGCCTGGCGAAACCCCTTGACTTGTGACTGAGGAGAAGAGCCCCGCCGGGCTGGATTGGTCAGGAGAGCCACTGCTCAGGGCGGGCCAGGGCACCACCCCCTATAAGGGGTGGTGGCCAGTGCAGGGCAGGGCGCAACACCACCTTTGCCAGCAGATCAGACCTGCCCAGCGGAGCAGATAAGGGCTGCCCTGCCGAGGCAGGAAGTGGGCTGGGGCGTGGGCCGCTTCGACCCACGTAAGCACACGTCTGAGTTGCACAGAACATTGAATCCGATGGAAAGAAGAAGAAAACAGTCCTGGGTCACTTAGCTGTGAAAGGAAGGAGTTCTTGCAACGTCTTCAAAGTGCAAGTGGCTTCAGGCAGGCGTCAGGGGCCTCATTCCCTCTGGGTCCTCCAGGCAGGGCCAGGCCTGCAGTTCTGCAGCCCAGGAAGCCAGTCCAGGGAGGGCGCCTTCTCGGGCACCCAAGTGGCCCCAGACTGCAGACCCCAGGTGGGGGGGGGAGGATGAAGTGGATCACCCTTGGTCAGCCTGCCTGTCCTTGCACCGGGGACGCCTCCTTGTCAGCAGGCCAATCAGAAGTAGGATGGCCAAGGAATGGTGGGGGGCACTGCCAGGGGGGAGGGGCTGGTCAGAGGGGCACGCAGAGGGTTCCCGAGATCCCTCCTCTCCCCAAACCCCACCCGGCTGTATCCCCCAATCTCCAGGGCTCTCCCAACCTGGAGCTGGCAACCCGAACATCCTGCCAGGCCTGGACTTTGGGAAGGGGGAGGTCTAGAAAACACCCCACCCAGGAAGGCGCTTTCACAGGATGGGGGGGCGGGCTGGGGAACAACGGGGGGGGGCTGCTGGGCCTTCCCTCCTGTTTCTGGGGTGGGGTCAGGTGCGGCCCTCTCACCGACCAAGAGATTCGGAGGGGGGGGACTGGCCCCCTCCTCCTGACAGCTGCTGGAGCTGTTGGTTTGGGGGAGGGGGGACCGGGCGCTGATGGTCAGCATCACAATGATGCCCCCCGCTGGTTGGTGGGCCTTCACTGACCCCCCCCCCCGGCTTGGGGGAACTAGCAACCCTAATTCCCCTCCATGGCATGGCTGGCGCAGGAAGGGGGCAGTATCAGTTTGCAAAGCCCCTCTTCATGGAAGCCAGGAGGAAGGCGCAAAACGAGAGCGGTGGTGGGGGAGGTCTCACCCAGCATTGCAAGCGCCCAGCATTGCAAGCGCAGAGGCAAAACCTCGCAGGGAGGGGAGGGGAGGGGAGGGGCTACACCTCTTTAAAGTCATAGACCTGAAAACCAACCCCTCAAAAAACCAAACAAGCACGGAGGGTCAGCCAGGCGAAATGGCCAAGTCTTCCCCCATGCTAGAGGTGGGTGGGGACACCTTGACCTCGGTGCTGCCACCAAGGAGGCCCTTGCTTGGCTCGCCGCCAGTCCAGCCTCAGAGGGTGGGGGGCGCCTGCAGCGCCCCCCCCCCAGAGGACCACTTGTATGGGAGCAGGCGCTCCGTCAGGCCTCGGAAGCAGGTGCCACCTCAGGGCTCAAGGCCTGCCGCTGCCCACCGGTTTCAGCTCTCTCCCCTGTCCCCGACCCCGGGCAAGGCCTCTTCTCTCAGCAACCCCTCCCCCAATATGCAGCTAAGGGGGCTGTCCTACCCTCAAGGGTCGTTGTAAGAATGAAGAGAAGCGAGTGTCTGCGAAGTGCTTCGAATGCTTCAAAGCACCAAATGAACGCTCAGAGGAAGGCCTCGGCCCCAGTGGGCAGGAGGCTCTGGGGGGCGAGGAGGGTCCAGAGCTCAGGCTAGCGGGGGTGCCGGGGTGTGTGTGTGTGGATTCTGGGGAGGCCCTGGAGGGGACGGTGGGGAACGCGGTACGGAAGCCCTGGAGAATGGTGGGGAATGGGGCTGCCACAGGGGGAAGGGGGGTCACCGGAAGCCACGGCCGGTGTAAAGAAATGGTCACTGTGGGGAGCAAGGGAGGGGCTTCCCATGGCAACGGGATTGTGAGGGAAGCAGGCCCTGGGCCAGCAAAGGTTCTGGTGGGTCGCCCCGTGGCGGTCTGGAGCAGCAGAACAGAGCCTGAGGCCCAGTCCGGCCCCGCTGAGACCGGCAAGGCTGCTTGGTCCCGTGTGCACCCACCCCTCTTCTGCACACCGCAGTTGGGACCCGGTGGTGGACTGGGGGGAATGGAACGCGGTGGGGCAGGGCTTGCCAACCTACAGGAGGGACAAGGGGTCTCCAGGACAAGACGTCTGGTCCCCTGGAGAAAGTGGCTCTTGGGGGGGGTGGACTCTGCCTCCCCAAACCCTGCCCATTCGACGCTCCATCCCCAAGTCCTCAGGAGCTTCCCCAGCCTGCTGGAGTTGGGAAGCCTGGGGGGGGGGGGGACACTGAATGGGGAATGGAACTCAGCAGTGTGTCCCCCCCCCTCCAACCAGTCCCCACTGTGAACTGTGCCCCGGCCGGCAGGGCACGGGGGGGGGGTGGCAGCCAGAAGACATTCAGCACCCCTGACCACCTGTTTCTGTGCTGAGGGTACTCAGACTTGTTCCTGAGGACTGACTGTCCAGTTTGCCTCACCGAAGGCTGGCCCGGTCACCCCCTCCTGTCCTGCGGAACCTCCTCCCACTGGAGAGGGCAAGAGGCCTCCCTGCCTCAGGGACTCCTCCTCCGGCGCCTCCCGGCCAAGGCCCCCTCCTCTGAGCCGGGGAGTCTTGTGAGCAAAAATGCTGCCTTGCGAGCGGCTGGCATGAAAGTGGTGAGCGAGCGGTCGGGCTGCTGCATCAATCCGTCTGCTCTTCTGGAGCCCATCCCCATCCCTCCTGAGCCAGGGCGAAAATGGGTGAGCCGGAGGCTCAAAACCTGTGAGCGCGCTCCCACGAGCTCAGCTGAGAGGGAACACGACTCCCCACCAGTCCTGCTCCAGGCGCCGCTGCGGACCAAGGCCTCCCACTCTGGCCTGGCCAAGCGGCCGCAGGAACGGGCGAACCCCCGGGCTCGGAAGGGCTCTTTGGGTCGCCCCCCCCGGACTAAGGACCGGCCCGAGCCCCCCTCCCGGACCACCCGGGGGCGCCCTACGGCAGGCTCGCCCCTGCCCCGCCCTTCGCCCCCGGAACGCCCGGCCACTGGCCGCCGGCCAAGCGGGAAACCTCCGCCCGGGGCCCTTCGCCTGCCGCTGCGGCCCGGCCCGGCCCGGCCCAGGAAGGAAGAAGGTCACGCCAAGGTCAGCCCGGCCGCTCCCGTCCGAAGAGGGGCGCCGCCGGCAGGCCGGGACAGCAGCAGCAGCAGCAGCAGCGGGGCCCCCCCCCCGCTTCGCCGCCCGGCCGGCGGCTCGAGTTGCCGGCGTGTCCTTTCGGC
>NW_015177030.1:708472-708871 GCF_001447785.1 Gekko japonicus | reverse complement strand
AGTGCCCGCCGCCGCCGCCGGGACCCCCGCGCCCTTCCCCCCCGCGCCCTCTCGGGAGCAAGGGCCCCCCGGGGTGGGGGGACGGGAGGGGGCGGGAAGGCCCTTCTGGACCCCCGGCGCCCTTGCCCAGCGTCCCTTCCCTCCCCTCCCCTCCGCAGCCATGTCTATCCAGAAGATCCACGCCCGAGAAATCCTCGACTCCCGAGGAAACCCGACGGTGGAGGTCGACCTGCACACCGCCAAGGGTGAGCTGCGGCCGGCCGGCCGGCCGGGAAAGCCTGCGGGGGGAGGGCGGGGGGGGCCCTCGAGGGGGACGGGCGCTGACCCCCCCCCTCCTGCCCCCTCCCTGCAGGTCGCTTTCGGGCTGCGGTGCCCAGCGGAGCCTCCACAGGCATCTAC
>NW_015177030.1:704616-708427 GCF_001447785.1 Gekko japonicus | reverse complement strand
AAAGGTGAGCGCGGGGAGGGGGGGGGGACTCAGCGGGACCTCCAGAAGGTGGGGGGGGCAAACCTTGGAATTGGGGGCTGCAGCAGCAGAGCAGAGCCAGGGGCGAGGAGAGGAACATCCTTGGCCTGTGGAACTGACAGCCACTGGACAGGGAAGGGCCAGAAAGGGCGTGGGCTGCCAGTTGTGCAGAGCTGAGGCAGGAGCAGAAGGGGGGGGACGGACGAGTGGCACCATGTCCGCACAGGCCCTGCCGCTCTTCTTCAGCCCCCACCCCCCCAGTGCCGCTGCCCTACTTCTTTGGGCCCTCTGTCCCTCCCTCGGCCACCTTCCTTTGCCCATCTGTCTCCCCCCCCCTTGTGCAATTCCGCCTTACTTCTTCAGTGGGTCCAGAACAGACCTTGGCCCCCGGCTGGTTGGGGTGGGTAGGCGCTGCAGGGAACTGCTGCTGGGTAACCTCTCTGCCCGCCCTGCAGGGGTGCTGAAAGCGGTGGAACACATCAACAAGACCCTGGCCCCCGCTCTGCTGGAGAAGGTGAGAGGACCAGGGTGGGTGGGTTTAGGATTCCTGTCCCTACCCCGGAGAGCCCTCTGCTTGGCAAGAGCTGGGTGACAGACCCCTTTCCTCCGCCCCAGGACCTCCCTGGGCACCCCCAGCAGAGGGCGGGGCCCCTTCGGGCTGAAGGGCTCCCAGAGCCTCAGGGGACAGAGAGGGAGCCCTAGAGCCCGTCTTCTTGCCCACCCCCTGGAGGGGCGGGGGGGGAGAGGATTTCCTAGACTAGACTACCACCAAGTTCACACACAGCGTTTGCACCGGACACACCTCTGCTTCTCCCCCCCACCCGTGGGTCGTGCAGGAAAACCACTCTGCACACACTCAGAGGCCCTGGCGCCTCCTGTCCCACTATTCCGTTCGAACCCTGGACTTTCGATTCAGCCACAGCGGGGAGGAGAGCTGACAAAGTGGAGGCCGCCTCATTCTCGGGGCGCAGCAAGGCCCCCTGGGAGCTAGGGGGCCTGGGGTTTGGGGGCCGAGGGAGCCGTGGGGCAAAAGGGCACCCAGAGAGAAAGCTCAAGTGTTAGATCTTCCCAGCGGAAACATTCCCTCCCGTAGAGGGCTCAGTTATGAAAGGGAAATAGAAAGGAGGACACGATTGAAACTCGGCAAGCCAATACGGAAGGTTCAGGATGGGACGGGAAAGGATCCGGGACGGCCAAGGCCGGAGGGGCACGTTGGTCAGGAGCCTGCATTTCACCCAGAGGACTTAAGACCCCTGCAGAGCTGTCCTCCACCGCAGATGGCATGAGGCCTCAGCAAGCCCCTTCCAGGGAAGTAAATTCCCCCCTCTCTGTCTCCCTCCCCAAATTTTGCCCAAATAACAGAAACTCAGTGTGGTGGAGCAAGAGAAGATTGACAAACTGATGATCGATCTGGACGGCACCGAGAACAAATGTGAGTCTGAGCGGCCAGCCCCCACACCCCCTGCCCCCCATTGGCCCTCCTCCCTGGCCAGGTGGGCTCACCTTCGGCCCTCCTTCCTTCCTGACCACAGCCAAGTTTGGGGCCAACGCCATCCTTGGGGTCTCGCTCGCCGTCTGCAAGGCTGGTGCAGCCGAAAAAGGGGTCCCCCTCTACCGCCACATCGCAGACCTGGCCAGGGAGCCCTAGAGCCCGTTGCCCGTCCCCGTGAGTGACCCAGGAGGAGGGGGGAGGGACGGAAGCCTCACTCAAGGGCTCTGGAACTGGGCGGGGGAGAGCAGCAAGAGGGCCAGGGGAAGGGGCGCTGGGACCCTCCCCAGAGGAAGTGCAGACTGGCCCCAGGAACTCCTGGGCAGGAACGGAGGCCTCCCTGATGGGGAAGGGACTAGCAGACAGCACTCTGTGTGTGTGCCTTGGAGGCACCGCTGGCTTTTGTTTTCTCCCCCCCCCGCCCCCCCCAGGCTTTCAACGTGATCAACGGTGGCTCCCACGCAGGGAACAAGCTGGCCATGCAGGAGTTCATGATCCTCCCCGTGGGGGCCAGCAATTTCAAGGAGGCCATGCGGATCGGGGCCGAAGTCTACCACAACCTGAAGGCCGTCATCAAGGCCAAGTACGGCAAGGATGCCACCAACGTGGGGGACGAGGGGGGCTTTGCTCCCAACATCCTGGAGAACAACGAAGGTAGGCCTGGGGCCCCCCGGCCTGCCTCTGCTGCTGCTTTTAGCCGCCGGGTCTCGCCTTTCAGAAGGGCCTCCCCTCCCACCCGAGACCTTTAAACGGCGGGGCTAGAATTAGCTCAGCGGCTGTAACCGGAACCCTGCGGAAAGGCCAGGCCACCGGGGCTGCCAGGTGGAGGCTTTGCAGGAGGGCTCCTCGAAAGCCCACTCCGCCCGGGGAGCGCGGCAGGTGGCAAGATTGGGGGGGGGGACACGTGTTGGCCGAGGGCTGCAGAGATGCAGCTTCTGTTTCCTCATAAAGCTTGCTGGTCACCCTCTCAGCCTAGCCAACCTCACAAGGGTGTTGTGAAGTGAAACTGGGGAGGGGACCACATCTACCAGCCCCAGCCACTTGGGGAAGGAAATGAAAATCTACTAACATGGTTTATGACCTGCCTTTAACAGCCATGAAGAGGAGGAGATTGGATTTATACTGCGCCCTTCACTACACAAGGGAGTCTCAGAGCAGTTTACACATTCCTTTCGCTCCCCCTCCCCACAACAGACACCCTGTGAGGCAGGCGGGGCTGAGAGTTCTTGACAGAAACGGCTCTTTTTCAAGAACAGCTCTGACAGAACTATGGCTTGTCCAAGGTCATCCAGCAGGTGCAAGTGGAGGAGTGGGGAATCGAACCCAGTTCTCCCAGGTTAGAGTCCGCGCACTTAACCACAACGCCAAACTGGCAAAGCTCCAGCTAGCCAGAAATCCAGGAAAGGGTCTCTTTGTTTAAAGCAGCCAGCATTTCACCAAACGTGAAAACAGCACAGTCCCTTGCAGGTCTCCTCCAGCCTATCTGATGGGGGCTCACTCCCCCCCCCGGAAAGTATTCTTCCCCTGACACTCTGAGCCACTTTCCTCTAGATGAGCACCGGCCCTTTACTGAACTTGTTCCCCATGAAGATAAGACTCAGCCGGGGCAGCCACGTTGGCCTGAAGCAACAGAAGAAAGTCGGAGTCTGGGGGGGGGGCCTTTAAGAGCAGCCAAGTTCAGCTCTGGGCATCAGCCTTTGTGACTGAGAGGTGTCCTGATTTGTCCTTAGGGTTCCCAGTGGGGGTTCTGCGGGTGGGTGAGTGGGGGGCTTATCCCTGGGGAGGCCCCTCATGGGTCACTGTCCAGTGTGGTGTAGTGCTTAAGTGCGCAGACTCTAATCTGGGAGAGCCAGGTTTGCTTCCCCCACTCCCCCACTTGCACCTGCTGGATGACCTTGGGCAAGCCATAATTCTGGCACAGCTGTCCTTGAAAAAGAGCCGTTTCTGTCAGAGCTCTCTCACCCCCGCCTACATCACAGGGTGTCTGTTGTGGGGAGGGGAAGGGAAAGGAGTGTGTCAGCCGCTCTGAGGCTCCCCTGGGTAGTGAAGGGCCATGGGGTACAAATCTGATCTTTTCTCTTCTCCTCGCCCCAAGCCCTGGAGCTGCTGAAGTCTGCCATCGAGAAGGCCGGCTACCCGGACAAGGTGGTGATCGGCATGGACGTGGCGGCCTCCGAGTTCTTCCGCAACGGCAAATACGACCTGGACTTCAAGTCCCCCGATGACCCGAACCGACACATCAGCGGCGAGAAGCTGGGCGAGCTTTACCAGAGCTTCATAAAGAACTACCCCGGTGAGGGGGGG
>NW_015177030.1:698343-703815 GCF_001447785.1 Gekko japonicus | reverse complement strand
GGGGGGGAAGGGGCTGCGCGTGCTTTGGGAGGGGCGGGGTGGGGGGGGGTCTTGGGCAGCCTGATGCAGCTGGCGCTGGGAGCTCTGCCACTCACCCTCTTCCCCTCGGCAGGATTGAGGAAGAGCTGGGGGACAAAGCCCACTTCGCGGGCCGCAAATTCCGGAACCCCCGCGCCAAGTAAAGACCTCTCTGCCTGGAGCTGCTGGGACGCTGTGCTGTCTGGTGCCCGAGCACCGGCCCCGACACGTGACACACAGCCGCTGGGAACCCAACACCTTTCCACACAAAGAGCTGCAGGACACTCAAGGAGCCCTGTAATGTTACCACCACCACCGAGCCCCTCGTGGGGTGCTGAATAAAAAAAGGCACTCGAACCCACACCGCCTGAAGTCTTTTCTGACTGGGGAGGGTCTCCCCTGCACTACTCTAAGCCACACACACTGTGCCGGGGGGGTGGGGTTTCAAGGAATCGTCTAACAAGGTTCACGGCCTCAGGAGGCAGCAGGAGCGACTGGGGGCATCTCCACATTTGAATTTTTAAAGTCAAATCTGGTCATTTTCAACATGGCCCAGGTGGGCCCCAAAGAACCCCAGAAGAGCCCTGCTGGGTCAGACCAAGGAGGGTCCCTCTAAATCCAGCCTCCCGCCTCACATAGGGGCCAGCCAGTTCCTCCGGAGGGCCAACAACAGGGCAGAGAGGCCAAGGCCTTCCCCTGAGAAGGACACCAGAAGAGCCCTGCTGGGCCAGACCAGGGAGGGTCCCTCTAGTCCAGCCTCCCGCCTCACATAGGGGCCAGCCAGTCCCTCCGGAGGGCCAGCAACAGGGCAGAGAGGCCGAGGCCTTCCCCTGATGCTGCCTCTTGGCTCTGGGATTCAGAGTTTTGGTCTGTCTTATGGCGGGGGGTTCCCCTCAGTCATCGCCCCCCCCCCCACAACAGAGCACTTGCCTGACAACCCCCCCCCCCAGGACCTCCTCCACATAGAAGATGCCTTTTCCCCTCCCCGCCACTAAAATATGTATTCTTCCATCCACAATTACAATAGGTAAAGACAAGTAGCATTCAAAACTGGCTTTAATGCTGCACATACAAGACCCCCAACCCAGCCCCACCCCACCATGCCAGAATTTACAGTCCTGCGGGGGGAGAGGAGAACAGCCATTTCACATTGGGAGAGACGCTGGAAATGCCAGCCGAATAAAAACCTTCCAGTTCTGGCAAGGGATTCAAGTGGAGGAGAAACAGCCGCAAGTCATGTTCTGAATCCCACTGAGCCCTTTCACAGATGCACCGTGCGGTGGGGTGTGTGTGTGTGTGTCTGTCTCTGGCTCATATGGTCTGCAGTGCCAGAGGCCACACCACCGGGGCCACTGGGCACCATGGGCAGGAGTGTGCCAGCGGCTGCAGGTCTCTCTGGTGGGCGGATAGCCCCTCAAACAGGCTGGAAGGCCTGGAGAGGGGGGCGGAAAAGCTCACCCACCCCCAAGCCTGCAAGAGGGAAGGGCAAAGGGGAAGGCTGCCTCCATATGGGCTACTGGGCCCCCCTCCGAACGTAAGCAAGGGTGGGGGGCTTCAGCAGCACACTAGAGAAACTTGGGGAGGCTCACTCACTGACCCCGAAAGTCCTCCAAGGGCCCAGGGCGTGGCCCTCCGCTCAGTCCCGGCACCCCATGAGGGCAGCCCTGACCACGGTCACCTCCCTCGCCGGAATTAAAATCAAGACGCCAGCCAAGGCTCTGGGTTAAAAATACTCAAGAAGTGCAAGGAGAAGAGGGGGAGGAGGGCAGGGGGGGGGAGAACGAACGCAGATCCTCCTCCTCCTCCGAGGAACAGGATTCAGGGAGGGCAGCCCCAGCCGCTCTGGAGAGGATCCCCGACACACTTGAGCGCGGCCCTGCCCTACGAGCTCTTGGCGGGCGGTGCCCGGCTCTCCTCCTCCGACTGGCGCAGGCGCTTCTTGGCCCGGATCTCGTTCATGGCCTCCTCGATGGAGCGCGTGTCCCTCTTGTTGGCCGCGGGAACTGGAAGAGGGACACGGAGGGAAGGGGAGCTAGGACGGGCCAGGCAGGCCAGGACACCCCGCACCCCCCACACACACACCAGGTTGGAAGCCGCCCTCCCCTCCCAACTCACCACAGCCGTAGGCCTTGTTGGCCTCCATGGTGTGGGCAGCGTCCTTGGCGGCCACCTTGCCAATGAGGTGGCTGTACTTGTCCTTGTAGTCGCTGTTGGGGTGCACCACCGTGGGCCCCCGCAGGGCCTCCTCTTCTGCCTGCTTCTGAGCCAGCTCCTGCGGGGGAGGGGGGCAGCGGCTGAGGACACCAGGGGAGCCAGGGCAAGCCCCCCCCCACCTCCACACACTTTGGCCGAAAGACCCAGGCGAGGAGGAGGAGGAGGAGACACAGCCGGGCAAGAGGCCCTCCCAGCTGGGGAGAAGGCCCAGGGCCCGGCTTCGAAGGGACTTTAAAGGAGGATTTGGGGGGGAGGGGGAGGCCTGGGCCCCCCCAGGGTTACAGAGAGGAAGCCTTCGGCAGCCCGCCTGGCCACAGGGGTCAGCGCCTCCCCGGCCACACCCGCCGCCCCTCACCTTGAGCCGGCGCTTCTCCTGTGCCTGCTGGGGGTCCCACTCCTCGCCTCGGCGGTAGGTTTCCAGCTCCTCATCCGAGGGGGCAAATTCCTGAGGGGCGGCAGAGGGCTGTTAGGAGGATGGGGGTGAGGAGCGGAGCTTTGGCCAGCCGCACACCCAACCCCCACTTGCCTTCTTAAAAACCATGACGTGGCGCGAATCCTCATCGTCGCCGAAGGAGAAGGAGGTGAGTCCAGCCACTTCCGCCACGTCGTGCCTGAAACGGGACGCCAGAATCCAGGCCTCAGAGGCCGTGAGTGACCCCCGCCCTGGGCGGCCTGCCTCCCCCAGAGCCCAGGCGAGGACAAGGACAGGGGGGCGGACACATGCGCGCGCACACACACCCCGGACCCCTTAGGGACTCACAGGATGCTGCGCTCAACCTTGTTCATGGGCTGGAATTTCTTCTTGGTTTGGCTGCTGTCCTGAATGAAGCCGGACACCTCCTTCTCCATCTGGGGCAGTGAACAGGGAAAGGGAAAACTTTAGCGGCTGGCTGACCGGGAACGACTCCTCCCTCCCCTGTGTTTGAGATGTGCTGGATAAATGTGAGAATGATCTTCCTTTCTTTTGCATCTGAGGAAGTGAGCTCTGACTTGCGAAAGCTCGTCCTGGCAGAAATGTTTGGTTTTTCAGGTGCCACCAGATGCCAGCCTAGTTTAGGGAGGGGGGGGGGGGGGGGGGGGGGGGGGACGCACCTGCTTCCGGAACTCGACCTTCTGCCGCTTCTCATGCTCCTGCAGCTTCTTCAGCTGGGCTGTTTGCTCTGCGGGGGAGACAAGAGTCAGGGGGCAAAATAACCCGTGGAACTCCCTGCCACAAGGTCAGACCTTTACAAGGGCACTGGGCAAAGTCACAGAAGAAGAGAGGTTCTTAGCCAACATGGCTAAATAGAACCACCATGTTCAGCGGCAACGGAGCGATATCAGGACTGGGGGGAAAAACAACAGGAAGAGTTTGGCTCTTTGTCCATTGTTTTGTGAACAGCCTTCGGGGTTTCCGAGTTGAAAGGCAGTCTGAAATAAATTAAGCCCCATGCCTGCCTGTGCCTTCTGGGTGCATTCAGCTGGCCTCCTGCGAAACAAGATGCCGGAGGAGATGGTGACGCAGCTGCTCTTGTGCCTTCAAGGCCACACGGAGGGCGTCTTGGACGCTTCTGCTCGGCCCTCCTGCCAAGACGCTCCCAGTGGCACACGCGCTGTGCCCTTCCTCAGCACGCGGCAGCCTCTGAGCCACAAGAAGCGCTCTGCTGGATCAGACCAGTGGCCCACCTAGTCCAGCATCTGCTTCACCCAGCAGCCAACCAGTTTCCCCAGAGGGCCAAGCAAAGGGGCCCAGAGGCCGAGGGCCCTGCCCTGATATTTCCTCCTGGCGCTGGGATTCTGAGGTTGACTGCCTCTGAACACGGACGTTCCCTTTAGTCACCACGGCTAGTAGCCACTGGTAGACTTATCTTCCAGGAACCCGTCTAATCCCCTTCTATAGCTGTCTATGCCTGTGGCCATCGCTCTGGCAGCGAGTTCCACATTCCAATCGCTGGTTCAGGAAGGCACTACGGATTTCTCTCCAGCCTGAATCTGCTGCCCATCGACTTCACTGGACGCTCCCCTGAGTTGTGCCCTTTTGGAAGAGGCAAGAAGAGCTCTCTGTTCCCCCCTCTATGCCCAATCTGACAGTCCTCTGTCATATGCTCCCCCTGTAGCCTTTCAAGGATTTACTCCATAACATTACAATAACAGATGTGCCCAATTAATGGAATGAAGAACTGATCACACTTATACATAAACCTAATACCGATGATAAAGAAATCCATAACTATAGACCTATTTCTCTTTTAAATGTCAATTATAAGATCTTTGCAACAATCATAGCCACTCGCTTTAAGAAGATACTTGTACAGGTTATACACCAACAGGCAGGCTTTCTCCCAAAAAGACAGATAAAGAATAACATAAGAATGATTATAAATACATTAGAATTCTATGAGCAACACCCTGAAAAACAATTAACTTTGGGTTTTTTGGACGCGGAGGCGGCCTTCGATAATGTACTGCACTGGCTGCCTATAGCATACCAGATTTGTTTCAAGGTGCTGGTGCTTACCTTTAAAGCCCTACATGGCCAGGGACCGACCTACCTGAGGGACCGCCTTTCCCTGTATAGACCCCAGAGAGCACTACGGTCTGGGGCCCAACACCGATTGATTATTCCGGGCCCCAAGGATGCAAGGCTCGCCAGTACCAGGACCAGAGCTTTTTCTGTGGCGGCTCCTTCCTGGTGGAACGAGCTCCCGGAGGAGATCAGGGCCCTGCGGGACCTTTTACAGTTCCACAGGGCCTGCAAGATGGAGCTCTTCCACCAGGCCTTTCAATAGGAGCTGCCACTACTGTTACCATCATGATCCTAATGAATGTTTGGATCCTAGGTCTAGCACAGACATATCGCCAGGACCAACGGCGCGAGGGATGATGATCAGAGATTGAGATCTGGAATGCACACCATCTAATTTTCATTACTATATGCACTTTATTGTTAATTGTTTATTAATTTGCTGAATTGAGTATGTCTTATGTGATTTTATAGAGTTTTAAGATTTTTATGGTATACTAATTAGGTACGTGGTACCACTTGTTAGCTGCCCTGAGCCTGTTCACAGGATGGGCGGGGTATAAATATGATAAATAAAATAAATATATAGTTCAAAAGAATTTATTCTTAGGCGCTCGGCCTTCCTTATAGTCCAACTCTTGCAGCCATACATGACTACTGGGAATACCATTGCTTTGACCATGCTGACTTTTGTTGGCAGGGTGATGTCTCTACTTTTTATCATGCTGTTTAGGTTC
>NW_015177030.1:697164-698311 GCF_001447785.1 Gekko japonicus | reverse complement strand
AGCCTCAGCTATGGGGTGGATCAGAGACTGGATAATGTTAGAAGATAAAAGACTGCTATATTTAGAGGGCCATGACTTATATATGGGCTGGCACGCCTATATATGGTATGATAAAGATAAAATTCACTCAAACTTTCATAAGCATGCAATTAGAGGGGCCCTAATAAAAATATGCAATGTCCTTTGTGAGGGACGGTGACCAGAACCGCACACAATATTTCAAATGAGGCCGCACCAGGGATCTGTGTGCTAGGGAGGGCTACTGAGAGACAGCCGATCCCCATGGCCACCCTGCAGGGTCTTCAAGGCCAGAGACGAGCAGAGAGGGTTTCCCATCACCTGCCTCCCTGTCCCAGAGTTCCAGGCCGTCTCCAGAAGACAAGAGACCAGCTCCCCCAGAGAAGCGGCTGCTTTGGAGGGTGGCCTCTGTGGCACCGGACCCCCACTGCTGCTGTGGCCCCTGCCCTCCCCAGGCCCCACCCTCCAAGCGCCAGGAGTCCCCCACTCGGGGTCTGGCCACCCTGCCCTGCCTGTGCCTGGGGGGGGGGCCCTCAAGGTCTCCTCCCCTCTCTGTCTCGGCCGCTTCAGGCCCCCTTAGCCGATATATCCGTCTGTCCACACCTGCGGCCGGCCTCTCAGAGGAAGCAGGACCGGTGGCAGCGGCGGCAGCGGGGTGGGCTCTTGTGCGCCTCCTTTGCACCCCCCCTGTTTTCTCTCCAGCCAGCCGCCCCAGCAGCCCAGGCGGGTCCCCTCCAGTGCTCCCTCCAAGCCGAGTGAGTGTGAGCCAGCTCACAGCTCTTTAGCCTCCGGCTCACCCATTTTTGGGGCCTGGGCTCAGGAAGGAGGGCTCCAGAAGGGGAAACCAACTGATGCAGCAGCCAAATCTCTAGACTCACAAGTCTGATGCCAGGAGCTCAGAAAAGTGGGATTTTTGCTCGCAAGCAGTGCTCCCTCCAAGCCGAGTTCGTGTGAGCCAGCTCACAGCTCTTTAGCCTCCGGCTCACCCATTTTTGTCTTAGCTCAGGAAGGATGGCTGCAGAGCAAACTAACTTATGCAGTAGCCAAATCGCTTGCTCACAATCTTAATGCCAGGAGCTCAGAAAGTAGAATTTTTGCTCACAAGGCTCCACAGCTTAGAGGGAACATT
>NW_015177030.1:693966-696133 GCF_001447785.1 Gekko japonicus | reverse complement strand
CTCCGAACGAGGCCCCGCCGCAGACTTCTGTGGTCTCGCCCGTCTTACTCTCGGGCCTCCAGTACTCTCCGGCGCGGAGCGAGGGCTGAGTCTGAGTCGTCCGGCAGGCGGGGTCTCGTCCTGGGTCGCGGCTCTCCGGTGCACACGAGCGCTTCTGCCCAGAGTTAAGCTCTGCTGGTCGCAGAGGGGGCCCCCGGTGGACTCGCCCCTGGTCCTGCCCCTCCAGACCTCTGAGCCTGCCACCGCCACACACACACACACACACACCCCCTGCCGTTCCCGGACTGGAGGGACCCTTTCTTAGTCGGCTCCAGCAGGGGGGCTCCGAGGGCGTGTCCCTGTCCTCCGGCCAGCTTCTACGTAGATCCACGCGAGGAGGACAGATGCGCTCTCTCTCATTAGCACACGGTGGGTAAAATCCTAGAATCACGCCGAGTTGGAAGGCGTCCCTAGAGGCCATCAAGCAAACCCCCGCTCAGTGCAGGATCAGCCCCCTAGAGCATCCCTGGCTAGTGTTTGTCCCGCCGCTGCTTAAAGACGGCCAGGGAGGGGCAGCTGATCCCACTGTGGGCACAACTCTTAACTGTCAAAACGTCTCTCCCAAGAGCCAGCCGGTACCTTCCCGCCCTTAATTTAAGCCCATGATTGCAGCTCCTCTCCTCTGCCGCCAACACGAACAGCTCCCTGCCTTCCTCTAAGTGACGGCCCTTCCAATACTTAAAAGAGAGCAGTCATGTCCCCCGCAACCTCCTCTTCTCCAGACCGAACCTTCCCAAGTCCCTCAGCCTTTCCTCAGAGGGCTTCTTGGACTCCAGGCCCCTGATGGTCCTCGTCGCTCTCCTCTGCACCCGCCCCATTCTGTCCACGTCCTTTTTGAAGTGAGGCCTCCAGAGCGGCACACAATACTTCAGGTGCGGCCTGTCCAATGCAGTGTGCAGTGGGATTAGGACATCCTGTGATTTGGATGTTATGCCTTAGTTGATACACCCCAAGATTGCATTAGCCTTTTTTTGTCACCGCGTCACACTGGCTGCTCATATTTAACTTTCAGCCCACCTGTACCCAAAGATCTTATCCTAGTTAATTGCATCTTGTTCACATTCACCCACTTTCTCAGCATGTTCAGATCTCATTAAATTCTATCTCTGTCTTTTGGTGTGGTTCACCGCTCCTCCCAATTAAGTGTCATCTGCAAATTTAATGAGTAGCCCCTCCACACCCTCATCCAGATTATAAAGATATCAAACAGTACCGGGCCCAGAACCAAGCTCTGTGGCACCCACCCCACTAGACACCTCCTTCCATTCAGATGAAATGCCACTGACAAGTATTCTCTGAGTGTGGTTCTCCAACCAGTTCCCTAGCCACCTAGAGTGTCCTAGAGTCCAGTCCACACTCTGCTCCTTTACCCACCAGAACAACATGGGGAACCCTGTCAAAAGCTTTACTGAAACCCAGGTAAACAACATCAGCAGCATTCCCTCGATCCAGTACGCTCGTCACTCCATCGAAGAAGGAAATGAGGTTGGTCTGGCAGGACCGGTTCGGGACAAATCCGTGCTGACTTCCCTGGATCACCAAGTTGTCCTTTAGATGCTTGCAGACTGATCGCAGATTGGGTAAATTGATTCAGAATCCATCAGAACTTCTCCAGAAGCCCCAAGTCTGGGGAGATGGGACTTCTCTTTCCAGAGGCCTGGCTGGTCCTTCCTGAGCAGGCCTCCCCCTCCCCACACAGGATCATTCCCCCTTTACTGCCGGCCTCCTCCGACCCCTGGAAACAGACACCACAGGCTAGCTGGCTCCCGCCTCCGTCCCATGGTGGGTTCTTTCCCGTTAGGGCAGCCAGTTTTAGTGACCTGTCTGGAGATCAACCATTCCACAATTGACAGCCTTCAAGTGTGGCCCCACCCATTCCCGGTGATGTGCAAAACCAGGATATTGCTCCCAAGGTGTGGTGCCAAGCACCAGTCCCCACCCCAGCTATCATGTGGATTTTTGCATAATTTATTTTTTTTTTAAGGCCAACTCCCCCCCCCCAAGAAGCTCTTCCTGCCGCCGGCTGCAGTCTTCTCTTCTGACGGGGCCTTGAGCGTGTGGCCGCTTTGTTGAGATCCTCTGAGCCTCAGTGGAAGGCGGGAGCTTCTGTTCGCGGTGCAAACTGGTC
>NW_015177030.1:690661-693536 GCF_001447785.1 Gekko japonicus | reverse complement strand
CCCGCCAGAGGTCAGCCCGCCCCACCCGCCTTTTTGAATGGGTCCCTCCGGGAGCAAAGAGCGTTCAGAGGTCCATGGCGCCAAGCAGCCGGTTCCTGCTCCGAGGCCACGGATTAGGTTGATCTCTTCCCGGGTTCAGCTGGGGGGGTGCCGGCCGTCTCCAGCAGAGCCTGGACGGCTGCAGCCAAGCGGAGGAGCAGGCCCTCTTCCTCCAAGGCATGCGGTGCAGAGCAGAGCAACTCCTGGTGGGGGGGAAGGAGGGCGGGGGGGGCACGAGTCAGGGGAGCAGAGGCCTCCTGGAGGCGAGGGCCCGGGCACAGGCAGCCCCCCGGGAATGGAGGACTCCTCCAGCCTCCCCCCTTCGGTTCTCGCAGGCCTCCTCCCTCCTCCTCTGCACTGCCTTCCGTGACTCAGTCCCCTCCTTCTCCACAGGGGGCTGCAACAGAGCCACCGGGGCCCCACCCTCCACTGCTGGCCCCCCAGCTCTGCCTTCCCTCCCCCCTAGACACCCCACCGTAGTCCCTTCTGCCCCCTTGCCACGATGCCCGTGGCATCAGCCCTTCTCCGGCCCCAGGGAAGCGGGTTGGAGGCTGCACGGATTCCCTGAATGGGGAACATGGACTTCAGGGCTGGTTCTGCCAGGATGGTGTTTTGTCTGCCACCTTGAGAGCAATCCTGCGAGGAAGGCAGCAGCATGGCCTTCCTTGAGTGGCCCCTGGCGCTCGCGGGAAACAGAGTGGCTCCGAGTCACCCACCACCCGGTGCAGGAAGAGAGGCGGGGTCTGCTCCTGGGCCCTGGCAGAGACTGCCCTCGCACGCTGGCTCAAGAGGAAGTCCCCAGAGTGTGTTCAGGAGTGCCGACTCCCAGCAGCCACCGAGAGTAAGCTCCCCTGAACACAGGAGCAGGGCCTGGCTTCTGAGCCGACACGCCCCGCAGAGGCAGGTGGGGCCAGGAGAAGGCCCAGAGACTTCGGCTGCCTTCCCTGACAGGTGTGTGTCCAGGGTGCACACTGTGTCCTCTTGGGTATAAAGGGGGCAGTCGGAGTAGCCCCCTTTCCCTCTCGCAAGCCGATTTACATCGTTCGCTGCAGAGAGGCTCACGCTGCAAGGAACAAAAGGGTGAGGGGGTGCGACGGGGGGGGGCGCGGCTGACAGAAGCCAAAGGGGGAAGCAAACACAGAGACTTCAGGCGGTGTGTGTGTGTGGGGGGGAGGTCTTTCTTCACATTTCACAATGTACAAAAGTAAAGCAAAACAGAGAGAGGAACATTTCTTTAGAAGACCACAACAGAAGCTGACACGCACGCACACACAAAGTGAGTTTACAGCCAAAAAACTGAAAGAAAAACTAGAGCCCTTTAGAAGAATTCCATCCCGAGAGAAGGAACGCAAGATAAATAGAAACCAACATATTTAAAATTCTGTACATGCTTAAAAACAAAATCTTTACAGTATCCCATAATCTTCTCTTCAAATATATATATATATAGATATATATATAGGTAGATATATATATAGAAAATATATATATGTATAATTTAATGTGTTTAAGGCAGCAAGGGGGGAGAGCCATGGGGGATCGGAAAGAGGATCCAGACGGAAGCTGCTTCCGGAGGCCCGCGTGGTGGCAGGAGACCCCCCCCTCCCCTCCCCTCCTCAGTTGCAGTTAAGGCATTTCTGTTCAAGGGCTGCATTGTAAGGCATGACAGACGAGGAGGGGGCACGGGGGGGGGGGCTGTCGTAGCCCAAAAACAGAGAGAAATGTGTCTCCAGATGGAGCTGAACCCCCGCCAGCCATTTCAAAGGCGTTCCGCTCCCCCTCTAAATTGCACATTCAAACCGAAGGGGCCACTTCGCCTCGAGGGACCACAGCGTAGCCCAGCACCGCTGGACAGTGCCGGGAGGAAGGGGAGGGCGTTCAGAAGAGGGCAAAGAAGAGAGGGGCACGGATTTTTCACCCCAGACACGCCCTGGCCCGGAACCTGGCAATCTCCCTGAGCTGGCAAAGGGCAGCGAAGAGTGGAAACATCCCACCCGTCAGCGCTGAACACAGCAGAGATCCCTGAACTGCCCACGAGCCTCTACAGAAAAGGAGATCTTCCCAAGCACAGGTGGTGGTGGTGGTGGGGGGACCACTTCCTGCCAAAGAGGGCTGTATTTGGTTTAGGACCACGAAGCCACCGGGGCCTGGTGCAACCTGAGCTAGAGCCCTCAGCCTCACGCAGCCGGCAGTGGGGTGAGGTGACACAGGCGGTTGAGGCAAGGATCAAAAACGCTCGCCTTTGGAAGGAAGGAAACTCAGCTGCTGGGGGGGGGCGCGGCGGTTCAGGTGCCCGCCTGAGATGTGGGGGCCCACACTCAGGGCCTGGGGCTCCCTCCTCCCCACACTGCCCCCGCCCCTCTTCAGGCACTCGTGGATCAGTGCAACACAACGGAAGTGCCCCCGACTCAAGGGAAGAGGAGCGCAGGGCAGCGGGCCTCCCACTTGACCCAACGCCAGGATGAAGGGGACAAGGCACAGGCACGACTGAGCAGGGGGGACCTCCCTCCCACAAGTGCTTCGGAGGTACAACAGCTCAGAGCCCCTCCTGGCTGGCAAGGGGAGGGAGGCTTCTGCACACTGACAAGCGGCTCCCCCCCCCTCCCAGCCCTGGGAAGAAGAAAGAAGGTCTGACTGTTCTTCGTTCCCCCCCACATACACCCATCCCCTTCCTTGTTTAGAGGGGAGGTTTGCCCCTGTGCAAATCTGCGCAAAAGCCCCACATGAAATCGCAGCAGCCAGGGTGGGAGGCGCATGCCGGGTCCATCTGAGGATGGTCACGGAAGGACTCCCCCTCCCTTCTTTGGAAGGCCACGTGGCCGAGAGAACCCCCGCC
>NW_015177030.1:686990-690431 GCF_001447785.1 Gekko japonicus | reverse complement strand
GAACCAGACCACCCCCGCCCCCCTCAGAAGCTGCAAAGCTTGCGATAGCCGAGATACAGCAGCAGCATGAGAGAGACATGGAAGAAGCCAAAGCCCAGCAGGTGCTCCGACAGGGGGGCGGCAGGCACAGGAGGCACCGCCCTCCCCGGAGCGAGGCCCGGCAGTGCGAGGAGGAGGCGGAGCAAGCCGTGGGTGTTGCCGCGGACGACGTCAGAGGCGGAGCAGAGGGAGACCTGTGGCAGGTGGAGAGAACACACGATGAGACAACACTGCGCGCACACAAACACACACACGCGTTAACAGAGCGGCAACAGGGGACAGAAGGGTGGAGACTGAAGGGTGTGTGTGAGAGAGGGGCCCCCCCTGAAATCACTGCCAAGCGGAGGCTTCTCCTTGCCCCCTGGCAGGGCATGCAATCGCCCCGCCCCCCCACTCACCTCTGGGACCCCCAGGTGGCGGCAGGCCTGCAGGAAGCTCTCCACGTTCTTCCGACTTTTGATGGCGTTCAGCTTTGGCTGCCGAGAGAGGGAAGGAGGAGGAGCGGAGGGGCATCAGAGGCTCGCCCCGTCCAGCATCCCCCAGCCCAGCCCAGCCCAGCGCTTGGGGTCTCTTCCTCCTCTGCAAAGGGGTCTCTCAGCCGCCCGCTGCCAGGTCACGGGGCAGAAACCCCACAAGGTTGCATGAAGACACACCGGCTCTTCTCAGCCCCTCATCTACTGCCCATCTATTTCACGCAGAAGAAAAACTCCCCCCCTTCCACCACCCTTCCCTCGTTGCCTGCCTGGGGGGAGGGCAGAATCGGAATATGGTCAGAGGCCACCTGGGGTCCCGGGGAGCAGAACCACACCCCCCCCTCCCCGGTAGGCCTGTCAGGATTTCTATCTACTTGGGGACAGCGTTTCCAGCTGGGCTTTCTTCTCCCCGCCCCGAAACAGGCTTCCACGTCACACCAGAGGCTCACCACAGCCGGTGAGGGCACATGGATAAAGGGCACCGACCGTGGGCGCAGGTGGTTGATCAGTTGGCACAGGATCACCCCATTGGCCAGCGCCTCGCCCAGGTCCTCCGCAAGAGTGATCTTCAGGTGGGACTCGATTGCCTGGAGACAGAGGAGGGGGGAGCCGCCATGAGCGCTGCAGGAGGGCCCCACAGCACTCGGCATCCTCACAAACAGGGGCTGTCATCAGTACACAAAGTAAGCCAAGTGGCTAGTCCTCAAGGAAGGCCGGGAAATGTGTGCGCAGAGCCTGGTAAGATCTCAGAAGGGCATGGGCTCAGGGCACAGCCAGGCCTGGCCTCACCAGGCCCATCAGAAGCAGAATAAGGTAAGCCAAGTGGACAGACGTTTGCACCGCACCAAGTCCAGTTTCCCTGGGCTCAGAATTCCATTTTTGAGAATGCGCACGGCCCTCCTGCTCTCCCCCCCCTGCCACCCCTTCGGCATTTGCCCAAGCCCCCCCCCCCCCCCCCCCGGTGAAGAAGGAGACTAGATTTATCCCCCATGGCCCTTCACTACCCAAGGGAGTCTCAGAGTGGCTGACAAGCTCCTTTCCCTTCCCCTCCCCACAACAGACAGACACCCTGTGAGGTAGAGGTGGGGCTGAGAGAGCTCTGACAGAAACTGCTCTTTTTCAAGGACGGCTCTTGTCAGAACTACAGCTTGCCCAAGGTCATCCAGCAGGTGCAAGTGGAGGAGGAATGGGGAATCAAACCCGGTTCTCCCAGATTAGAGTCCGCCCGCTTAACCACGATACCAAACTGGTTCTGGGATGCCTGGGGGTGGGGACTGCTGGGTCAGTCTGTGCCGGGGTCATTTCGTAGAAAAAGAGCTAGGGGGACTCATTAGCATATGCCACACACCCTGACATCACCGGAAGTGTGTCCTCCCCACAGCCGGCGGCAACCTCCAGCGGGCACCAGCAGGGAGCTCCAGGCCCCGCCCTCCCGCACCTCACCCAGGGGGATGGCGTTCCCCCGCGTCCCCCCACAAATGACCCCTGAGTCTGTGCCCGTGTTTGCCTCACCTTACGCAGCTGAGCGGTCAGCTCTCTCTCATCCAGCGCCTGTGATCCAGCACGCAGCCTCAACGTGTGGCTGGGCTCCGCAGGGTATGGCTCGGGCCAGGACAACCCTGGGAACAAAAAGGGGGGGGGCTCTGAAGAGGAGGCACCCAGGACAAGAAGGCCAGAGGTAGAGCAGCTCCTCCCCCCCCCCCCCAGCATTTCCTCATCACAACCCACGCACACCTGGCACATCAGTAAGAGAAGGAGCCACTTGAGAGGCACAGAAGACCACAACAGCGTCCACTATCTGGCCAACAGAACGTCTCCTGCAATTCTTCCAATTTCAGGGTAAATTCTATTGGCTGATTTCCGGCCCAGCAATGGGAGGCAAATTCACCTGTGAACTTGCCACCCTGTTTATGGACAGACTCGAAGAGAAGTATATTCTCCAGGGCAACGGGGGTCAAACGTCGTTCGCCTGCCCCCACGCTCCCTTGGAGGCTGACCGGAGGCCTGCCCCCCTGTGCCTGGCAGAAAATACTAACATTAAAGCACCATGTAAATGACGTAACCTTAAATCCACTTAAAATTTTGTTTATTTCTATTCCAATGTAATGGTATTTATGATGCTAATGTATTCTATCACAACACTATGTAAATAAACGTACAAAACATCACAAATACCATTACACTGGAATAGAAATAACACATTTCTGAGTGGATTTCAGGTTACATGGTTGTGATTGTTACACGGTGCTTTAGTGTTAGTATTTTCCACTGTCCCCACCATGGCCCTCTTGTTGTATTCTTAGTGTGTATCTGGCAACAGCCAGACCTCCACACACCCCGACACCAGCATGTGGAGAACTACTCCCGACTCATTTCCAGAAAGCTGCAGACACACCGGCCCGGGGGGGGGGGGGGGAGAGCTCTGCCTCCTCACTCCCCCCACCTCTTACCTGAAGAAAATAAGGGCCCTTCAGGGGCAGGGTTCCCTCTAAGTTGAGTTAGTGTGAGCCAGATCAGTCTTTTAGCCTCCGGCTCACACCTTTTTGTCCTAGCTCGGGAAGGAGGGCTCCAGAAGAGCAAACTGATTCATGCAGCAGGCAAATCCCTCACTCACAACTTTTAATGCCAGGAGCTCACAAAGCAGAATTTCTGCTCACAAGGAGAGTCCGCAGCTCAGAGGGAGCACTGCTTCAGGGTGCCCTTCCCTGAAATTGTGGAAAAGACAGAGAGGCGGAGTCCAGCGGCCCAGTCCACGCACACACAATCCCAGGCGAGGTGCAGGGGGAGAGGCGTCTACCTGCCAAGGGCAGAGTGGAGGTCCGGCGGCTTCTGTCTCCTTCAGGGCCTGCCTTGTTCTGCGGCAGCCCTCTCTCAGGCTCCCTCCTCTGTGACCCCCCACCCACCCACCCCGGAGGCACCACCCCACCAC
>NW_015177030.1:680774-686142 GCF_001447785.1 Gekko japonicus | reverse complement strand
GCCGCTGTTCTCAGCCAGGCCACTGTTGGAGGGGGGGGGGGTAGAAACCACGATCAGGAACCAGCTGCGACCTGCCAGGAACCAGCTGGGACCTCGTCTCCTAAGAGAACACTGGAGCAGCCCTCCGGCACCAGGCCAGTGGCCCACCGGGCCCGCAGGGCACCCCCTCCCCTCCCGTGCCCTGCAAGGGATCCCCCGGAGGGCTTTTGCAAGCCGAGCGCGGAGGTCAAAGCCGTGGGGCCCACCCAGTAGTGGTCCTCACAGGGTAGCCCCCGCCTGGCCATAGAATCACTGAGTGGGAAGGGGCCACACAGACCACCTAGACCAACCCCCTGCGCCCAGTGCAGGACCCGCCTAGAGCATCCCTGACAACTATTCCTCCAGCCTCTTCTTGACAGCTGCCAGTGAAGGGGAGCCCACCACCTCCCGTGGCAGCTGATCCCACCTCTGAACCACTCTGACCGTGGAAAAGACATTTGCATGTAACTTAAAGCCCTTGCTTCGGGTCCTCTCCTCTGCTGCCGACTGGAACAGCTCCTTGCCCTCCTCCAAATGACAACCTTTCGAATGTTTAAAGAGAGCAATCACGCCCCCCTCAGTCTCCTCTTCTCCAGACTAAACATTCCCAAGTGAGCCCTCAGCCTTTCCTCGTAGGGCTCAGTCTCCAGGCCCCCTGATCATCCTCGTCACTCTCCTCTGCACCCTCTCGATTTTGCCCACATCCCTTTTGAAGTGAGGCCTCCAGAAATGCACACAGGAGGACTCCAGGGGCGGCCTGACAAAGGCAGAGGGGCTGTGATGACCTCCTGCGATTTCAACCTCCTGCCGGCCACCAGTGGACTTCTCCTCCGTGAGTCTGCCTCAACCCCCTTTAAAGCCGCTCCCTGCATCCCCGGGCAGCAAGTCCTCCCTACTGGAGACGGGCCAAGACGGGCCGCTGTGCGAGTCTGACTGGAGTGGCAGAAAAGAGCAAGAGCCCCAGAGCCCTGGGGGAAATGCCAACGAAAGCCCCCTCCCCCCGCCACCGACGCGGCTAATCTTTACGGCACTCCTGGACTCCTGCTCTTTTCTACTCCCTACTGGAGGATTTGAAAAGCGACTGGATGCAAAATGGCCCCTGCGTGGCTGTCTGGGGCAGCGGCAGCGTTGGAACGGTGGGAACAGCCCTTCCAAGACCGAAGCTCCAGGGGGCTCTGCTGGGCCCCACCCCCTGCCTCGGGCCTTGCAAAGGACTCCCTCTCGTCTGTCGCCCTGCAGCTGACGGACAGCTGACTCAGGACAGGCAAAAGAAAATACCACTTTACACAACGGGGGACTAAAATGCAGAAGTGCGGACGCCGTCATGGTTACTGGATGCCCTCAAGTTCTCGTGTTTTTGGGGCAGGAAGGGAAAAGTTTCTCTGTCCACTCTCTCTACCCTGTACATAATTTTATAAACCTCTACTGTGCCTGCCCCCCCATACAAACACCCTTGTTTTTTCTCTAAAATAAAAAGCTCCATTAGCCTTTGCTTGTAAGGAAGACACTCCGACCACACTTTACCCTGTACATAATTTTATAAACCTCTATTGTGCCTGCCCCCCCCCCATACAAACACCCTTGGTTTTTTCTCTAAAATAAAAAGCTCCAAACTCCTTAGCCTTTGCTTGTAAGGAAGACGCTCCGACCACACTGACTGGGACCACACAAGGTTTCCTGTCATTTATCCAGTCCCGGATCCACGAGAGGATCCCACAGCGGTGATCCCCCTGACACTAAAGGCAGCTAACCAAGCAATGGCCACTGGCAAAGACGGAAGACCACAGAAGAAGAATCCACCGGCAAGACCCAGGCCTGCCGAAACAGGGCATCCTCCATCAAAGGCCCCTTGGGAGGGGAGGGAGGCCGCTTTACACCCCTTCCTGACTGCACCAAGAAGTGGAGATGGGCCCTTCCACCTTTCACGATCCTCTCGCACCCGCACTGCCTCCCTGGGCCATGGCTGCCGCCTGCAGCAGCTACATTCCACGAATTTCTCCTTGCTTTAGGGGGGACCCACCCCCACCCCCATTTTCTCTTCCTGCCGGTCTTGGCCTCTGCTCGTGTTTCTTTTGCCCAGGCTGGCCTGATCTCGTCAGATCTCAGAAGCTAAGCATGGGGGGGGGGAGCCCCAGTGCCTCGGAGCCAGTGGGGGAAAGGAGGGCGGGGCCCCCAGCTCAGCATTGGGAAGGGGGGGCGCTAAGCAGGGTCGCCCTTGGCTAGTATTTGGAAGGGCAACCTCCAAGGAATACCAGGGTCCGGACGCAGAGACAGGCAATGGCAAACCACCTCTGAAACGTCTCTTGCCTTAAAAACAAGTCCAGCTCGCCGCCTGGTGGTGCATAACGCTAAAGGAGCTAGAACATGCGGCCGCCAGGCAATCTTAAGACCTCTTGGCTATTCTACACACAAAGCCGTTCGAGAATTAATCTCTTTTGCCAAAGCCCACACTTCCCTCCTTGTTCACCCCCTAAGGGCATGATGACCACTTTTTTTTTTGGGGGGGGGAGGTTGCATTTTTTAATATGTGCGTGTGTGTGTGAGTGTGCGCGCACACCTGGAGGTCCTGGCGACCTCTGGTGACTGGCCCCCCTACTGGGGGCCTGGAGAACATTCAGAGAGACGGCTGAAGGAAGTCTGCCCCCGCCTCCCGGTCTCCCATCCACGCACTTGCCAGGGCCGGCCCTGCTGAGCTTCCGAGACCGGAGGAGGCCGGGCTTGGCCGTGCCGTCTGGGTCAGGGCTACGGTGGCCACTTTTCCAGGGAAGCCACCGCCGTGCTTTTCGAGGCTCCCCCCTGACTTTGCTCCTGAGCCCGGCTGCCACCCTCCTTGGTCTGGCGCCCCCCCTTCCCAATGCTGAGCTGGGGGGCCCCGCCCTCCTTTCCCCCACTGGCTCCGAGGCACCCCCCCCCCAATGGCTACTCTCGGCCTCTGGGTTTTGACCGCCAGAGAAAGACGCCCTCCTGCCTGTGAGGGATCCCAAAGGAGTGGAAGGGAGGGATTCCCATGGGGAGAGCATGGGGAGAGGGCGGTGGAGGAGACCCGCATGCGCCTCCTGCCTCCAGCAGGCACTGCGTGGGACTCTGGGCCAGCCCTGCTCCCCCCAGGCTGCAGTCACCCCCCCCCAACATGAGGAACAGCAGCAACCCCCACCTCACGGGGGGGGGGCCCCTGTCAGGACGGCAGTGCCGAAGACTGTCCCGCTCTCTGTGGTTCAGAAGGGCTCTGCAAACAGGAAAGAGCGGCAGCCCTGCTCTCAAGACTCCACAGCTTAGAGGGAACATTGTCTGTGACCCCGGAGGCAGAAGTGCTCCTTCCAAGGGCCTCGTCCTGGCACCCGGGATGCCCGTTCCGAGGGGAAAGGAGACCCACATCCCAAGGACGCTGCTCTCCTCGGGAGAACGGGGCGACTTGTGGGATCCAGACGTGCCGGGCACCGGAATGCTCTACCGCTGCTACGGGGCAGACCCAGGAAAGCCACGCACACGCGCTGAGCATCACACCCAACGAGAGTCAAAGGCCCTGCCCTGGACAGCCCAGGCTAGCCCAATCTGGCCGGGTCCCGGAGGCAGGGGTGGTCAGCACTTGGACGGGAGACCCACACGGAAGTCCGGGGCCGCGAGGCAGAGGCAGGCACGGGCCAGCCAGCCCCCCCCCTTTGCCTCTTGCCTTGACCCGGACGGGCCAGGCTAGCCCAACCTCCTACGGCCTGGGAAGCTAAGCGGGGTCGGCCCTGGTGAAACGACCAAGGAAGCAGAGGCGGGCAATGGCAAAACATCTCCACTCGTCTCCTGCTTTGGAAACCCTACAGGGCCACCGTAAGGCGGCTGAGGGCCGCTCTCCAGCACCAGCACCGAAGGGGCCAGAGACAAGGCCCTGGGGAAGCTCCCGCTCACGGGACAGCCTTGCTGTGCTTCCAGGCCCCCCCCGCCCCCCGAGAGAAAAAGCAAGCCCACCTGTCCCGCCTCTCCCTGGCCCCTGGCTCCACAGGGCTCGGGGCGGCTGCAGCTGCTGCTGGCGCTCCCTCTCCTGCCACAACTGCAAGACCTCTGGGCGGCGGCGCTCCTCTCCCGACGGCTCCGGCCTGGGCAGGGCAGCACCCACGGAGGCCCTGCGTGCACCCAAGGGGGCGAGAGAATCACTGGACAAAAGCCACCGACCAAGGGCAGGCACCCGAGGAGGGAGCCAGGCAGGCAGGAAGGAAGGAAGGACCCCGTGGGGTCAAGAGTGTGGCAGGTTTCCAAGCCGGCAGGGAAGGCGAGGGGGAAAGGCCTAGAGGAAGAGCAA
The DNA here is from genome assembly GCF_001447785.1 of Gekko japonicus. Lineage (NCBI taxonomy): Eukaryota > Metazoa > Chordata > Lepidosauria > Squamata > Gekkonidae > Gekko > Gekko japonicus. Next base: position 681,836 of record NW_015177030.1, on the reverse strand, counting down.
TCTCCCCCCCCCCCCGCGCCCAGAGCCCGCCCCCCGCCCCCGGGGGAGGGCTCCCGCCACCCTTCCCGGCGCAAGGAAGGAAGGAAGGAAGGAAGGAAGGAAGGAAGGAAGGAAGGAAGGAAGGAAGGAAGGAAGGAAGGAAGGAAGGGGCCGTGCCCCAGTGACGGGAGCCTCTGCTTGGTGCACAGAAGGTCCCTGTCAGGAAGGTGATGAGAAAGACGTCCCTGCCTGAGGCCCTGGAGAGCTGTTGCCAGCTTGAGTAGGCCACAGAGACCCTGAGGGCGCGAAGGCCTGGTTCGGTACAAGGCAGCTTCATGGCTTCCCCTGCGGCGCCTTCCCCACCCTTCGGCAACCCACAGCAGTCCATGCAAGAGGCACTAGGGGGCGCTGCGCACCTGCTGCTCAGACTCTGTTCCACCGCGCTGCCACCACCGGCTCTCTGGAGGCTGCCCTTCACAGGCTTCTGCTGCTCCTAGGAGAGAAGACTCCCGTCTGTCCGTCCCCTTCCAGCAGGAGGAGGAGGAGGAGGAGGAGGAGGAGGAGGGAGCACCTGCCTCACGTGCCTCCTGGGGGGGCCCTCCACCGGCAGCCCCTCCCACCCCTCCTGGATAGCGGTGCGGGCAGAAGACCTCTCAGTCTCCCCCCCCCCCCCCCCCCCCGGGGGGGGGGGGGGGGGAGAACTCCCCTATGGGATGCAGGGCTGTCCACGAGACCCAGCCTTCCGGAGCCTCCCGGGGCCACCCTGTCTCCACCCTGCGAGCCACCCTCTCTGACTGGCCCGCAGGTCCCCCCCCACCCTTACCTCTTCCTCCTCGTCGCCATTGATGCTGCTGTCAATATAGTCGATCTGCTCCGTCTCGCTGGCGTCAGCTGCCGAAAGGAAAGGATCAGCCCCCCGTTAGAGGTCTTCGCCCCAGGGTACCTCTCGCCCAGTCAGGGCCCAGCCCACCAGCATGGCTACTCACCTGCCCCGTTGCGCTTCTCCTTCAGCTGTCGGGGGTCCCGGGCGAGCTCCGCAATGCGGAAGGAGAGGTCGGAGAACTCGTCCGTCGACTGCCGGGG
>NW_015177030.1:680357-680698 GCF_001447785.1 Gekko japonicus | reverse complement strand
GCGACGGGGCCAGAACACGGAAGCGGCTGCCCTGGAGGCTGCCCTGTCCGAGCCGCGGGGGGATTGGGGCCACCCGCCCTCCGAATGGGCAAAGCCACTCGCATAACAGAGGCCAGGCCGCCCCGTACCTCGTTTCCCGACCACCGCTTGCTTCCGCTGTCGACACTGTTGAAGCCTGAGTCGAGGCCGCCATACTGCCGCATCGGGTAGAATTCCTCCAGGAGGCTGGGAGGAGACGGCACAGCAGAGTTGTTGGGGACAGACCCCACAGGCTCCCCCTCCTGCAGAGACCCACTCCCCACCCCACCCCGGGAGGGAGCAGCCACCCCCTTCCTGGCCCC
>NW_015177030.1:624346-679832 GCF_001447785.1 Gekko japonicus | reverse complement strand
GGGGCTGGGCAGAGCGGGGAGGAGAGAGAGCGGTTCTGGGGACAGTGTTTCTGCCTCCTGGGCCAGGCGGTCCTCGGGGGGGGGTCCCCCCCCGCCTTGCCTACCTGCGCAGGCGGGGACTGCAGGGGGTTGTGCTCCAGGAGGATGCATTGCAGGTAGCGCAGGTGCCGGTAGCAGACAGGGATGCGAGCCACCCGGTTGTAGGAGAAGTCCAGCCGCACCAGGGGCAGCTCGCCCAGCTCTGTGGAGGCAACCGACCAGGGAGAGCCACCGGTCACCGCAATGCGGGGAGGGCCACCCCGCGCCCGGGGGGGGGGGGGGGGGGGCTCCCCAGGGAAGTGGGGACCGGGATCCGTTCAGCCCACGGAAGAAGCACTAACCTTCAGGGAGGCTGTCGATTTGGTTCCTCCGGATGCTGAGGTCCCGAAGAGACTCCAGGCCCCCCATGCTCAGCGGCAGGGACTGCAGCTCGTTGCTGCTGACGTCCTGGTTGGAGAAGCCACAGAGGCCATAGGTGAGCAGAGCCCCCGCCTGCCTGCCTTTGGGCTGGGACCGGCTTAGTCTTTGGGTGCGCCGGGCTCCCCAGAGGGGGGAAGGAGAGGCCTGCAGCGCTCCCGGGAGACAGGAGGAGGCCGGGGGGTGGGGAGGCCAAGGCCCGCAGCCTGGGATACCCAGCCGGGTGGCCAGGGGGCCCACGACAGGCGGGGCGCGGGTGGCCCATGCTCAGGTGCCAGTCGGGGGGAGGGGAGAGCCCCCCTGCCTTCCTCTGGGGCCGAGGGCTGGCCTACGTCTCCCCAGGACCTGCAGCTGAGGCAATGCCACAGACCCCGGCGACCAACGTTTCAGCTGGGACGGACCAAAGGACAGCACAGAAGCGGGTGTGGGGGGAGGCACTGCCCACCGTCCTGCTTTCCCTCCCACCCGATGCCCCGTGTCCCCCCCCTTCCCTGGCTCACCAGCTGGCGGAGGTTGTGGAGAGTGCCGATGTCGTCGGGCAGGCTCACCAACTTGTTGTTGCTGGCAATGAGGACCTTCAAGGGCAAGCAGCAGAGGCAGGCAGGCAGGGAGGTCAGCTGGTTCCGGCTGGGGTGGAGGTGGGGGGGGAGACAGAGCAAGAGTTGGCTGGGGAGGGGGTGCCCCGTCTGGTGTGTCCGCCACAGAGGACTCTGTCCCAGGCAGGGGTGCCATCGCCTCCTCGCCCGCCCCTGTGCACGACGGGCACCCTCCCCTCCCCACAGAGCAGAGCATGGCCACCGCCTCCCCGGCTCACCTGAGGTTCAGGTAGGTGAGGGCCTGGAGGTTGGCGATGGCTGGGGGGATGCTGCGCAGGCAGTTGTGATACAAGGTCAGCCCTTCCAAGGACATCAGGTGGCAGGCCGCCTCCGGCACCTCCGCAAAACGATTCCGGGACAGATCTGCAGGGCGGGAGGGAGAGGGATAGAGAGAAGAGGCCAGAGAGGTCCCTGGCAGCCCTTCTTCAAGAGGCCCAGCCCACAACGCAAGGAGGCCTTCCTCTTGCAGCAGCCCCAGAGGCGGGCGGCGTCAAAACTCAGCAAACAGCACGGTGCCGAGGCTGGAGACCCCCAACCGAGAACAGGGGAGATGCGGGCTCATGTTCCTACACTGCAACTAGGTGACTTTGGGCCGGCCGCTCTTAAGCTGCGGCCACCATTAACAGCACGGTGCCGAGGCTGGAGACCCCCCACCGAGAACTGGGGAGATGCGGGCTCACGTTCCCTACGCTGCAACTGGGTGACTTTGGGCCGGCCACTCTCTTAAGCTGCAGCCACCATGGGACCTCCTTGGCGCTGCCTGGCACCCCTTTGGTGATAGGCTCACAGGGGCGTGCGGGCGCTGCTGTTTCTGAAATTACTGAAGCCTGCCTGACATTCTGTTTTAAAGTGTTCATGATATATTCCAAGCTTTTAATTTGGTTATCCAACTGGCCTTGGTGGCTGGTTATGGCTTTCCACTGCGTGAGATGGGATGGTATTAATTCCATCTACGGCATGAGCCGCTGGTGGAGGCTGTTTGCCAAAACGCACACACCACCACAGACGCATTCGGCCTTTTGAGCGGTTGTCACGTTAAATTATCTGGGTAGGTACCACGTGCACACCACTGAAGTGGTCGCTGTCTGCATGCAGAGCATCAGACATTGTTCTTTCTTCTGTCTTTGCAAAGTTTTCTGTTTGCTGCACAACCCAAGGCCTTCCAGCACACACACACACAGCACGCTGGCCAGGACTCAGACTGGTGAGATCCGGGTTCCAAACCCCACTTGAGCATGAAGTTCTCCTGCTGAGCGTGAGCCAGTCAGTCTCAGCTTTAAATGGGGAGGGAAGGAAAACAGTGTAAACCCCACCACCACCACCACCCTCTTGAGTTCCTTGGAGAAAGAGTCGAATAAAAGTGTGGGAGTGAACAAAGTTCGGACAGGAGACAGGGACAGGGGTGGGCGGTGAAAAGGAGGAGGAGGTGGCAGAAAATGCAGGCAGGCTCCCCCCCCCCAAATCCTCCTGAGCCCCTCATTCCAGGCATTAAATTCTACCACCTCACAGAACTATTGCAAGGGTGAAGAGAGGAGAGAGCTACGCTTGGGGATCTCTAGTCACGGCTCCTAACCCACATCAGCTAAATCTTCCAGTTTAATATCCGCCATCACATGTCAGCAACGCCCTTTTGCTGTCTTCGCAGGACAAACAGGCCAGTCCTTATGCAGCAGAATAAACAGGTGCGAAAGAGGCATAAAAACACCAAAGGATTCAGAAACCAGCGGGAGAACACTTTAATTTCCCTGCACGTGCTGCTGCAGATCTGTCACTGTTAACCTACCCCAAAACTTCGAAGGGCGAATCTAACACGAATGTGCCGAATCAGAACTCACAGAAGAAATTCAGCAACCCCTCTCCTCCTGTCTACTTCTATCGTTCACAGAGCCCTGACCTGGATGGGGCAGGCCGGGCTTATCTCGTTAGATCTCAGAAGCTAGGCAGGCTCGGCCCTGGTTAGTATTCGGATGGGAAACCACCAAGGAAGTCCACGGTCACTACGCAGAGTTAGGCAATGGCAAACCACCTCTGACCGTCTCATACATCGACCAGGGCTACGGCCTTCTCAGTGGCGGCTCCACACTCGCGGAATGAGCTCCCGGAAGACATCAGGGCCCTAAGGGACCTCCTACAGTTCCACAGGGCCTATAAAACGGAGCTCTTCCGCCAGGCCTTTGATTAGGAGCCGCCACTAATATATCGACAACATCTGAATTGCCAACAACTGTATTGTTTAAGGCCCTGTGTTAACAGTAATGAGAACAGCTAATGATACCGGTATGGCCACATAGTACCATCATAAAATGGCCTTATAAGACGCGGTCGCCATCTACAGGCAACAGCACTTTACATATAAATTTGACTGATTGTCTGATTTTATACTATTGCATTGCTTAAAGGCATCTATGTTTTATTGTGTTGTATTTTAACCTGTCCAGGCAGGGAGGGCGGAATATCAATTCAACGAAATAAAACAATAAAGAAATAAATGCCTCGAAAACCCTGCAGGGTCAACCGTGAATTGGCTGGAACTTGACAGGATAAAAAATCTGTGTGTATGTGTGGGGGGGGCTTGACTCTCGGAAGCTCCTGCCCCCCCCCCAAGGTGCAACTGAACTCAGATCCTGCTCTTCTGCCGTTCTAATGCAGACTGACATGGCTAAACCTGTACAAATGTTGCGTGTGCCCCCCCACCCCCATATTTCATATGACCTCTTCCTTGATGAGAACCTGCTGATCCTGCCTGATGACACTCTGTCGGCCTGCACCCTGAGAGAGAGAGAGAGGGAGGGAGGGAGGGAGGGAGGGGCTGGGACCTCTGCCCTCCCTCCACGTTCATTGAGCCTAACAACCACCCATGTCCCCCAGTCCCTTGCAGAGGGACCCCCCCCACCCACCCCCCCCTCCCCCCCTCCCCCCTCTCCCTCCACCCCCCCCCCCCCTGTGATTCTGGTTATAAAGACGTCCAGTCAAAAGACCTCCCACGCCACAGGCGTCAGACGAAATCAGGTCTGACTAAGGAAAGCTTAAACCCGGTGCTGCCGGATTCCTGTTCAGGTTTCCTTTTCTTGCTCCTTTCAGGACGGGGGCAACGTTTTCGCAATGCTCCTTGCCTCGGGAGGAAAACCCATGGGGGCGGCATCCCCACCCCTGCGCACGCACACACCAATCAACACGGGCCCACGACCCAACGGGGTCTCTTGCACGGTGCCTGGTTACTTCAGGGGGGCTTGGGCCGGAGAGTCTCCCACCCACCAGACTGTGCCCCTGGAGGTCTGGTTAAATGGAGGAACACGGACACCGACCCCACCCGAAGGCTTCCTGAACGCCAGCCCTACAGGAACCTCAGGACCAGACAGCTGGAATGTCCAGAGGCCAGGCTTGGCAGGGGACTTCAAACTGGGCCCTGAAGGAGGAACAGGAGATGGGAGCAGGCGGGAGACGGAGGCAAAGTGTTCCAAAGACCCTCCTGGGGGGCGGAGGGGGAGGAGGAGGAGAAGGAGAAGAGACCAGCTGGCCCTGCCCCACAGCCAGAGCCAGGGAGTGCAAGACAGGGGAGCCGGACCGTCCTTTCTCCTGCACGCAGGAATCGTTCCCACGTGGCCTTCCCATCTGCGGTGGCCCCCCATACTACCGCGATGCCACTGTGATCCAGCAGAGGCCGGAATGCGGCCCGCAGCAGTTGGCCGGCAGATGCAAGCCAGGAAGCTGGAGCCTCCACGGGCAGCAGCCAAAGGCTGGGAAGCCATCAAGAAACACAAGAGACGCCTGGGGAGGGAGTGTGGAGACGACATCGTGCCAGGCGCTGTGTGATGGTGCCAGGCGCAGGGCCTCGGCAAGGTGCCCCCAGTGCAACTCCAGCTGTTCCACGTGCGGCTCCAGCTGTTCCGCTCCCCACCCACAAGCAGAGGAACGAAGGGCAATCTTTTCGGGGAGGGGGGGGGAGGACTCAGCAGCCTGGCAGATGGCAGGACAGAGCCAGGCTCCCCTCCCTGGTGACCGGACCGCCGGCCCATGTGACCCTTCGGGGAGACAGAGCCCGACTGTGTGTGTGCCCCGCCTGCCGGGCCGGGTAAACCTTTTGCCGGCCATATGATCCAGAGAGGACGGCGTTCGGCTTCTCAGAAGCACGTCTGTTCTCCCAGCTGGCCTGATGCAAGAGCCCGAGGGGAGCCGGCGAGACGCACGGTCACAAGGGCAGCACCGGGACGGCCGCTTCTCTTGGGCAGCCCTCTCCCACTCAGCCGGGGTCTGGAGATCGAGGCCTGCCTTAGGAGCAGCAACGCCACCTGAGCCAGGGGACACACACAGACTCTGTGTGTGTGTGATGTGCTGCCCCCCCACACCAATTAAACTGTCCAGGGTCCCCCTTTCAGAATGCCCAGGACGACGCATGGTGTCTGAAACCGGCCTCTGGAGCGGCTCTGCTCCTACTGCAACAGAGTGACATCCAACAACAGGGGCTTTGGGGCCCTCTTGAGCTCATCCATTTTAAAACCTACATCATTCCCAGCCACACATTCAGGATCACAGAACTGGTCCCGTACTAGGGCATTCATTTCCCCCTTCATGCCCATGGTACTTAACGGGCGCCCAGGCTACGGCTGCGTGCGCCGTGGGGACAGACCCACCGTTCCTGCCCTGCCAAGATCTGTCCGGGCTGCAGTGGCTCCCTGTGAATAGGGCTCAACTCGCTGCCACTCTCCCCCGCACCCAGAAGGTTTTTATGATGGGTAGGAATAGACATGTAAAATTTCCGGAAATTTTGAAACTTGGGAAAAAACGGAAATTTTCAGAAAAATTTGAAAAAAAAGCTACATTAGCATTTCTTTTGTCTTTTCTAGATTGAAAGTCATTCTGTTACTTTAGGAACATAAAATATGACTATGGACATTTTTACTTGGCATGAAATTATCACAACTAGTATATTAAAAATACAGTGTATCCAAACAATTGTTACAAACAGAATACCCACCCACATGCAAAACCAAAACTGAAACCTTTTTCTTTTCTTGAGAGTTCTCTCAGCCCCACCCACCTCACAGGGTGTCTGTTGTGGGGAGGGGAAGGGAAAGGAGTTTGTAAGCCGCTCTGAGACTCCAAGTGCAGGGCAGGGTATAAATCCAATCTCTTCTCTTCTCTTCTTCTTCTTGTGTCCACGCCGACTGTTGGGGATCAACCAGGGAAATCTGTGTGGCCTCGACATAGTGTCCCCAAGCCCTGAGATCCAGGCTGGCACCACGCCCTGTCTCCTGGGCCAAGAAAACACAGGGCCCCAGTTTCGGATTACCCCGTCCTCTGCCTCCCAAGCAGATGGAGGAACGGCGCTAGGGCAGTCCGCAGAGAAACACACCTCCCCTCTCTGACCTCCGGCCATTCTGAACGGCTTCGGCTTCCTCCTTTCTCGGCTTCTGGACTCACGAGGAACCCTTCCCCCCCTCCCCCCCCCGCCCCGCCCCACCAACGGCTGCAGCTGTCTCTTCCTCAGAACTCGCCAGGCAACAACAGTTTAAAGAAACACCCCTGGAAACGAGGCCCTGCAACTGCCGACAGCAAAATGAGAGCAACTGTGCCCTGCCAGGGGGAAAAAGCAAAATGAAGCAACGCTCTCAGGACAAAACACCTCCCCACCCCCCAATCCAGACACGGCACCACCCGTTCCACGCATGTGGGAAGGCAGGGGGAGAAACAAATGCCTCCTTGGTTAGCCCTTCTGCTCTTCCCTGCCGCCCTCCTCCTTACACCGAGCTCAGCGTGGTGCACGGGGATCTCCCCCTTTTCATTTGATCCTTACAGCAAGACTGCGAGGTAGGCCACTCTGAGCAAGAATCCGTGGCGTGAGGCCGTGGCTCAGTAGCAGAGCAGGGGCTGGCAGGCACGTGGGGAGGGACCAGGTGGTCGGGCCTGTCAGAGGAGAGAAGGCTGACCTGGGCAGACCTGGGTGGCGGCTCCCCTCGTGTTAAAAAAAACCACCCCCACCACCCCGCCAAGACTTTGCCCAGTGGCCAGTTTCGCTCCGAAGGCTACATCCTGCTAAAAATGGCAGCGCCAACAACTCGCTTCTCAAAGCTGCACACAAGACCTCCCTCACCGCCTGCAAGGGCACCAAACCGGAAGCACTGGTGGTGGTATCTGAAGCAGACACGGCCCCCTCGGGTTAAGAGGACAACACAGCGCTTGCGGCCCGGGAAGCCACGTGCCAGAGGCAAGCACAGCCCCACCTTCCTGGCAATGCACCGGTCATGCCAGGCTGTGCCAACCCTTGCGCCTGCCCACTGCAGCACTGGAGGAGTGCACGCGCTCGGCTGGGGGAGGCCCTGAGAGCCACGCGTCAAAGGCTGCGCACACGGTGGCGACGGGAGGTGCCCCCGAGTCACAGCCGACTTCCGGCGACCCTGCAGGGCTTTCAAGGCGAGAGATGTTGGTCGGTCGCTGGGTGCCTCTGCGTGGCGACCCTGGATGTCTGCGGTGGTCTCCCACCTGAGCACCGACTAGAGCCGACCCTGCTTTGCTTCTGAGACCTAAAAGGGCTGGGGTAGCTGGGGCCGTGATGCTCTGCTTGGCGTGCAGGCCACTCTGACCGGCAGGGCAGCAGCCTCCCTTCAACCTGCAATCCGTCCGTTTCTGCTGCGCTGAAGTCCCAGTCCTGGCAAGGGAGCCAACATCTCCCCCCCCCCCCAGCAATCTGCATTCAGAGACACCAGAGGTTCCATGGAGGTTCCAGAAGTAACCCTTGTCACCTGGCTGGTTTGGCCCAAGGAGCCAGGCTACCCTTACCTCGGCTCTAGACTACCGCAGTGCACTCTACACAAGTCTGCCCTTGAAGTCAACTTGGAAACTCCACTTGGCACAGAGAATGCCCCATGGCTCTGTCACAGAGTGTGCATCTCACACCCATTCTGCAGTCACTCCATAAGCGACCTCCTGGCTACCAGGTTCAATTCAAGCTACTGGTTATCAGCTACAAAGGGCCTGGACTCATGGATGTACAGGGTAACCTTTCTTGCTTCACTCACCTGAGCCAAGCCTCCTGAAGGAGCCACCCAGCCAATGGCTGAGAATGCCTCCTGCCTGTATGCGCTCATGCTGCGTAGCGCCCCCCCCACACACACACCTTGTGGAAAAGCCTGCCTAAGGGGGCCAGGAAGAGGAAGAAGAAGAGAAGAGATTGGATTTATACCCTGCCCTTCACTTGGAGTCTCAGAGTGGCTGACAAACTCCTTTGCCTTCCCCTCCCCACAACAGACACCCCCTGTGAGGTGGGTGGGGCTGGGAGAACTCTGACACAAACTGCTCTTTCAGGAACAGCTGTGCCAGAGCTTGTGACTGACCCAAGGTCACATCAGCAGGTGCAAGCGGAGGAGTGGGGAATCAAATCCGGTTCTCCCAGATTAGAGTCCGTGCACTTAACCACTGCACCAGACTGGCTCTCTCACTGAACCAAACTGGAAGGCTCCTGTCACCCCACAGGAGGAGTGAAACAGTTCTTTAGCAGGGTGTTTTTATAAAGGGATTAGAGCTGCAGTGAAACAGGGCACCAGGACAGTAGCCTGTCCCAGCGACCACTGTGTGCATCCTCGTGCTTTCACTGCACTGCCTTTGACGTTTGGAAGGCACTTTCTGCATTGCGTATGGGGCAGTTTATCATGCCTGCTTAGGCCACTTTTCCATTTGGGCCCCTCTAAGTTCCATGGTCCTCCTCGCCCCCCAGGCCTGTCCTTAGCCCACGACTCTCGTGAGGGAACCTGTCCCAGGCCTCCCCGTTTGCTGGCTTTTATTTTGAAGTGACAGTGCAGCTTATGCAGCATCGCAGACCAGGGGACACTGGGCAGCCGGACTTTCTGAGTCCAACGACTGTGTTCAAGTGAAGAAGAAGAAGAAGAAGAGATTGGATCTATACCCCGCCCTAACTACCAGAAGGTGTCTCAGGGCGGCTGACAAACTCCTTCCCCTTCCCCTCCCCACAACAGACACCCTGTGAGGTAGGTGGGGCTGAGAGAGCTCCTTCGAGAACAGCTCTGAGAGAACTTGTGACTGACCCAAGGTCACACCAGCAGCTGCAAGTGGAGGAGTGGGGGAATCAAACCCGGTTCTCCCAGATTAGAGTCCGCGCACTAAACCACGACACCAAAGTGGCAAAGTGGGCCCATCCCAAGCCCGATCCACCATGTCACCAGTCAACATTGCTCCTGAACACACTGAGGCAAGCGGACCGAGTCCAGGGACCCCACAGGGGTCGATGGGCCCTGAGGACAACCCTCCCCTGGCCCACCGAGCAGCCCGGAGGCACGAGAAGCAGCGGCTTCCCTGAGCAGCTGGAAGAGATCCAGTGGGAGGGGCAGAGACCAGACCTTGGAGGTACCCGGGTATTGCCCCCCCCCCACACACACACACCTTTGTCTCTGGGCGGTCCCAGACAATTAAATAGAACAAAAGAGCGCTTTGAGAAAGAGGTTTCGGTCAAAACCGCTCATGGAGAGGAAGGAGGAGACTCCACGCACACACACCCCGCAGAGGACTTCCTGCCAGGCCTCTCTTTGTGAACTTCATTCCTTCCACTCTTTCTTCAGAAACACACACAGAGAGAGAGAGAGAGAGAGAGAGGGAGAGAGTGCACTACGTGAGACAGAGAAGGGTTGCTGCCTCCGTACTACGCCTGATCATAACTGGCTTCTCCAGGAACCTGCCGTCCTGGGGGGGACCAGAAAGACAGGGACGGTGCTTCCCCCCCACCCCCGGCCCGACGTGGAGACCAAAGAAACTGGTTCTCAGCCAGCCACTGTTTTGTGCTTCCCTGGCCAGACGGCCTCCCTCCACAGCTACACCTGGGACGCCTGGGAAACCCCGACTCTCCACTAACCACTGGATAAAAGTGAACTCCTCACTCAGGACACCCAGAGCGGAGCTGCAACGGGGACTCTCCTCTGAGCGGTCCAACAAGAAAACAGCCCCCCCCCGAACAGTGCAGGATGAGAGGCCACAGGGTGGAGGTGCCCTGGGTTCCAATGGTCCCTCTAACTGAGGAGGCTCACTGGGTTACCTTGGGACAGTCACATGCTCTCCTGGTCTGACCTACCTCACGGGGCAGAGAGGAGGAGGAGGAGGAGGAGGCAGCTTTCCACTGCTCTGGGTCTCCAATGGAGAGAAAAAGCAGGGTACGCCAGTTTGGTGTAGTGGTTAAGTGTGCGGACTCTGATCTGGGAGAACCGGGTTTGATTCCCCACTCCTCCACCTGCACCTGGCTGGATGATCTTGGGCAAGCCATATTTCTGATAAGGGCTGTTCTCTCAAGAGCAGTCCCTGAAAGAGCTCTCTCAGCACCACCTACCTCACAGGGGGTGTCTGTGGTGGGGAGGGGAAGGGGTTTGTAAGCCGCTCTGAGACACCTTTGGGTAGTGAAGGGCAGGGTATAAATCCAGTCTCCTCCTCTTCTTCTTCTTACCTAGGTATAAATGAATGAATAAAGAGCCACACCATTTTGCTGAATTCAGGGCAGACACAGGGAACCTCAGCGGAAGGGGCTGGGAGGGGTGGCAGGAGAGGCGGCTTTGATGGGCCGAGAGACAAACTCCGGGGGGCCGAGATCCGTGCCCCCGCCTCCCTATTTGGCAAAATGGCTCCTTCTCCTGGGGATCCCACCTGCCCCCACCCACGTGATTTGGGACTCTCTTGGCGAGGACTGACTGCACAGTGCCACTGAGGGCTGCAAAACTGAACTGTGTGTGATATGAGACCCACGTGGCCAGAGCTCTCAACAGCTCAGGCTGACCACTCTCAGTGTCACACACACCTGCAGTTGGTGTTGCTGTGCAGATTCTCTGGCTGGAGGGCCCCCGCCTGGATGTGGCCTGAGGGGCCCCCCCACCTCCAAAGCACACGGCTGCAAGAAGCTGACCCTTGGCAGACCCCCACCACCAGCCCGAAAGGAGCAAACAGCTGCCCCCCCCCCCAGAAGCAAGACCACAGAAGAAGGGGGAAGGAGAAAGGCAGAGCCAACCCACCCATCCCCATCGGGGAGGGGGCAGCTCCAGACCCCTAGCTAAAAATAATTCCTTTTTAAAAAACCCAGATGTTTCCTTTCTTGGCTACAAAGGAGGGTTTTTGGGAACAGGAATGGCTCCTTCAGGCTCTCCGCACATTCCAGCTGTCAGCAGGGGCAGGTGGAAAGCTGGAGGGGGGGGCTTCCCCCCAGGGGGAGCGGCAGGGCCGACCCGCCTACAAAGCCTCACGTTGAGGCCAACAGTTGCTGGGGGGGGGGGGAGGAAACAGGAAGTCCTTGCCGCCCCACTCAAGAGTGTTAAGACTGGCAATGCCACAGCTGCTGCCTTGAGGTTTCTTGCCAGCTGAAAATATTCGGGGGGGGGGGGCTGAGGCTCTCCCTGCGGGGCTCCACCCTCCCCACTCAAGGACTAAGCCAGGCCTGCTGCCGGGGGAGCCCTCAAGAGAGGCATCAGCGGGACAGGAGGACCGCATGGAGGGAACTGCAGCAGGAAAGGTTATTGCCGGGGACCAAACAGTCTTAATATTAAAAACCAACACATCCAATGCTAATAGTAACCCAAAAAATCAAGAGCAGCAACAACAGTAAAAGCAGATTAAAAAAAGAGTGAGGTTAAAACTCCCAAGCCCTAGAAGCACACCAAATCAAACGAACGCCATGCAAAGCTTCGGCACGGAATTCCTTGGCAGTCGCCGCATACAGTGATAGATAACCCGCGAGCAGCTTAACGAACAGCGCCAGGTAAAAGATAGATTGATTTTCTCCACCACTGAAGATTGGGTGAGCCAAAATACCCACGAGGAGTCTGTTGCTAGGCTCCTGACAAAAAGGGACGGAGCAAGATGGGGTGGGGGAAGCCCTCCAGTTCTGGGGCACCACAAAAACACAGTCGCTGGGCAACAGGTGTTGATCCAGTTTGGTGTAGAGGTTAAGAGCGGTGGACGCTACTATGGAGAACCGGGTTTGATTCCGCACTCCTCCACATGCAGCCAGCTGGGCGACCTTGGGCCAGTCACAGTTCTCTCAGAGCTGTTCTGTCAAAAGCAGTTCTCTCAGAGCTCTCTCAGCCCGGTAGAGTTCCCTCTAAGTTGTGTTAGGGGGTGCTGGCGCACAAAATTTTAGCTGGCAGCTCAGCGATTTTATCTTCAGCTCACAAGTAAACCGATAAGCCATTTCCCCCTCCCCTGGAAACAATGGAGAATGGGGACAGCTCCTTCTGGGGCTCAAACAACTGGACCCCTTAGTCCAATCTTTTTGAAACTTGGGTGTTGTTTTTTTTAGGAGAGGCGCCAGCAGTTGTGCTGCAAAGCTGGGGCCTCTACCTCAAAAAACAGCCGCCTCAAGAGCCCCAGATCAATTCTCCATTGCAGCCTATGGGGCCCATTGACTATAATGGTTCCCAGAGGCTATAATGGAGCTGGGGGGGAAATCATTATTTTTTTTGCACACTCATATTATGTTTTACCGTATGATTTGTAAGCTGCCTTGAGTCACATGGGAAAAGAGGATATAAATATTTGAATAAGTAGTTTGGGCAGGCTGATAAAATTTAAGCAACTTCCTGTTTGTTAGGTTACACAGAGGGTTCTGACAGTGATTGCTCTTCCTCCTCTGTTAGACGTGGCCTGTAATTTTTCATATTTCACTAAAAAACCGAGTGGACTTAAAATGTAGTTTAAAAGAATTCATTCTGAGATTTTTACAAGGGTACAGAAGTCATTTTCTAAAAAACTAATTTACGCAATAGTCAAACGTAGACTCGCTCACAACTTTAATGCTACAAGCCTTTTCCCGTTCACGAGGTAGAATTTTTGCTCAAAACACTGTGGAGCTTAGAGGGAACACGGAGTCCCACAGACCTCACAAGGGTGTCTGTTGTGGGGCGAGGAAGGGAAGGAGGCTGAAAGCCGATCTGTGACTCCCGGGTGATGGGCCATGGGGTATACATCCAACTCTTCATCTTCTTCACTTCATTTATACCCCCCCCCTTCTGCCCAATGAGGACCCAAAGCAACTTACATCGTTCTCCTTTCCTTTATTTTACCCTCACAACTACCCTGTGAGGTAGGTAAGGCTGAGAATGTGTCACTGGCCCAAGGTCACCCAGCAAGCTTCAATGGCTGCGTGGGGATTCGAACCTGGGTCTCACAGATCCTAGCCCGACACTCTAGCCACTCCCCCACACTGCCTCACTGGTGTTTGCACTGGGCATCATATGGCGGTTGGTACTTTTTGAAAAGGGAGGCCCATAAAGACAACAGTGGGCTTGAAAAGGTGCTACTAGACAGACAGGAAGCTTGGATGTGATCCCCCTTGATCTATCTAAACCACGGGGAGAATAAGGTGCTGGGTAAATCAGGCCTCTCTAGCGCAGCATGTCAGCCAGTGTAGTCCAATGGAGACCCAGGTTCGAATTGTGCCACGGACGCTTGCTGGGTGACCTTGGGCTAGTCACGTGCTCGCAGCCCAACCTACCTCACAGGGTTGTTGTGAGGTTAAAACCGAGAAGAGAATGACATAAGCCACTCTAGGTCCCCGCTGGGTTACAAGCCAGGATATAGAGTAAAATATAAATAAATAACAGTGTTGAAATTTCATACCTAGTCAAAGGTTTGGAGCCATCTGAAGAAACCCCAAGAGAGTTTTAAGGCTAGAACTGGTGATGGCTCATCAACGGAAGGGAGCATTGAATCTTGAAAGTTCACACCCTCATTCTCGGCCCCTGAGGTGCTCCTGGACTTCCAGTCTAGCTGTTCTCAAACACAGTTCATGGCCCACGGAGGGGGGGGGGCTCAACCGGTTGCAAGAGAACCTGCAAGTCCCCCCCCCCAGGCATTCTGGCACTGCACCAGCCAGGGAGGAGAGCCCCACTTGATCCTAAGCCAGGAGAGGCAGCAGCCAGCGGGAGGAAGGAGGATTCCGAGCAGGTCCCAGCCAGGAACAGGCCACTGGGGCAGCGGCTGCTCTGGGCACACGGTTGCCCACACAAGGGATCCCCCTCCAGGCTGAGGCTCACCCGTGGGCAGGAGCTGGGCGGCCCTGGTTTCCTGGCAGGGGTGGAGATTTCAAAAGGACCCCTGCCCCAGCCAGCAGGCAGGGTTCTCTGGAGGCCGGTAGGGCCTTGCAGCGCCTCTCGGTGCCTTCCTGACAGCAGCAGCAGGAGCGGCTGTCGGCCCCCTCCCCCCTCCAAGGGCTGTAGCCAAGCGAGGGGGTCCTATTTCACAGCCGCATCTGTGAAGCTGTGCCTTGCCTGGAATCCCAGGATTCTCTCCTGCAAGGGGAACAGGCCAATCTGCCAGACAGAGACTGCTGGGGGAGGGGGGCATGGGGTGCGTGTGTCCGGCCTAAGCCCTGGCCTCAGACCCCAGGGGGAGCTGACAGGGGAAATCGAGCCGAGGCCTGGGGCTCTGAGGGAAGGCCAGCCACAGTGTGTGTGTGTGTGGGGGGGCACTGCAGAACAAAGGGGCAGCAGCACACGTGAAACCACCATGGAGGCTGGTCTCGTCCTTCCCCTCACCTGTTGCCTGGCCCTCTTTCAACGGGAGATGTCGGGGGCTGAACCTGGGACCTCTGGCGTGCCAAGCAGAGGCACCCCCACTCCGCTCAGAGCACGTTCAGAAGGGGGGCACCAGGCAAATGCCAGCAGGCTTCATTCAGAATGCTTCCACAGGGACTGAGAAGACTGAAGCACAATGGGGGGGATGGGGGGGGAGAAAGGGTGGGAGAGGAAGGCAATACGGAGCCCCTGGAACGCTAACGAAGTGGCCTCTTCCTCCTTCTGCTGCGGAAACATGCGTGGCCACAGCCACAGCCAGAGACTAACACTGGCATGACCGTGGCCTTCCCATCCCTGACCGACTTCTGTCTGGTCCTGCGCTTGGCCCAAAAGGAAAAGATGCTGCTCCCCCCCTCCCCCCCCCATTCCCTTCTGACAAACAGCCCCAGCTGCCAGACGATGATCAATACACGCTCCCAAGGGAGGGAGGTGGCCCCATTTCCAAGTGGTGCCCTCCCCTCTCCAACTGGCTTCCCCCTCTGCTGGGGTTGTTCTCTCTTCTGTTGGCCAGGGCGACACATCTTTATTTACCTACTTTACTGACAGCCCAGCTTTCCTTGCCGAGACTCAAGGCAGATCGACCAATATAAAACAAGGTAATCAGACAGCACAGGACATCCCGTAGACCAGTGCAAAAAGAAAAAAGTATCGGACGTGGACATGGTCTGTCACAGACCATTCAGAAAGTGGAGCTACAAAAGTAGAAGACGATGCAGCGAGGGCAGGAGAAAGCCTTCCATTCTACTACGGAAAGAACAATTCCGCATTATACGGTCTGCAGAGCGACCAGAGCGTGACAGCCTCCCTGATGCCCCGGCGGGGGCCACAAGGGAGAAGGCGCCCCAGGACGGGCAACTGCAGATCTTACCCACTGGAACGACCACGTCTATCAGAAGCACAGCTGCCGTGGCGGAGAACAGGCGCTGTGGGTCCCAGGCCAAGGAGGGCTTGCTGTGGGACAGCCACGGCCTTGAACTGAACCCGGTCACTGACCAGCAACCACTGCAGTCACTACCCCCCCCCCCAGCTCCCACCTCCTGATAGTCACCGAGCTGCATCGTTCTGTATCCGCTGGATTTTCCCCGAGTTGACCTCAGGGGCAGACAGACCCCCCGCAGGGTGCATTAGAGTAGTCTAAGTCTCGAGGTCACCCTGGCAGGGATCCACACGGCCAGATCAACCAGGTCAAGCACCTCTTGCTACTGAATAGCGCCAGATCGTTGGCGGCACCTGCTGGACCCCACCAGAGGTGGGTAAGTGGCACGCCCTTTGGGACCTCCGGGACCTCTGCCTTCCCCACGGGCACTGCCGCCATCCTGTCAGGGTTCAGCTTCAGCTTGTTCAGCTTGAGCTGCTGAGCCACAGCAGTCCATCAGCGGCTCAAGAGCTTTCTCAGATCCCCCAGGAGATTCAAGCAGAGAGAGGGCGAGACTGGGTGTCAGCACCAGACCACCCACGGCCTACTCCAGAACCATGGACGACAAGAGCTAGGGCGGTTCCTCCGTGGAACAGGCTTCCTCGGGAGGTGGCGGGCTCTCCTTCTTGGGAGGCTTTCAAACAGAGGCTAGATGGGCCCATCGGACAACAGTGCTGATTCTGTGAACTCGAAGGGGGGGGGGGAAGGGCTGCCTCAGGGCTTAGTCCTTGCGGCCCTTTTTTTACATGCCCAGGGAAATGCTGATCGCCACTCTGGGGTCAGGAAGCAATTTTTCTCCAGGCCAGTTTGGCCGGAGAACCTGGAGGGTTCCCTCCCCCTCTTCTGGGCACAGAGCAGGGGTCACTGGGGGGGGAGGTATGTGTGAATCTCTCCCCCCCCCAGTATTTCCTAGGCCTTCCCATCTCTAGCTCCAAGGTTACGTTCCAGTGGCTTTCGGAAACACCTTCCCAAATCGCAGACAGCAGAAACTCCTGTGCTCTGGGGATGGCCTTGCCCTCCAGCAGGTTTCTATGGTTACTCGCCCAGCCAAATATTAGCTTGTAGTTTCTTCCCAACATAGACTGAGGGATGGCTGGCACTTGCCTGGAGCAGCACCAAGGAAACGGAAACCACCCAGCATGGACAAAATCCCAAGGATCATATTAAGGCAAGAAGTGTGCTTTGATTTAAACGACAGGTCTTCATTAAAAAAAAACAACAACTACTGTTTAGAGAAATGCTGCGTGGCACAAACAGGGATCCCAGTCCCCACGGGGCTCTGCGAATCCCCTGCAAAAGCAGCAGGGCCGGGGAGCTCCTCTCACCCCCATTCAGCTAACGTGGGAGCGACTGCGAGGGTCCCCCTGCCTTCTTGGAATGGGAGCAGGGATCCTCCAAGGGGGGGGGGAGAGCAAGGGACCGAATCGGCCCCCCTTCCCTCAGAGGGGAATGTACTGCGCACCTAAGCTGGGGCCGCTCTCTCACACCCATCGCTCACACTGCGGGTGGAAGGCTTGGACTCAGGACACCAGTTTGGTTAAGTGTGCGGACTCTAATCTGGGAGAACCGGGTTTGACTCCCCACTCTTCCACTTGCACCTGCTGGATGACCTTGGGCAAGCCATAGTTCTGGCACAGCTGTCCTTGGAAAAGAGCAGTTTCTGTCAGAGCTCTCTCAGCCCTGCCCACCTCTCAGGGTGTCTGTTGTGGGGAGGGGAAGGGAAAGGAGTTTGTAAGCCATTCTGAGACTCCCTTGGGTAGTGAAGGGCGGGGTATAAATCCGATCTCCTCTTCCTCTTCTTGCTCCTAGAGCAGGTGGCTCTTATTAGGGAGCCCACCGATATGGGGAAAGGAAACAACAGACCTCACTCCCAGTGCGGGGCCAACCAGCTGCTGAGCCCGCAAAATGCACCGCCGTGGCAGGGCCCCGTGGCTTCCTGCCCTGGCTTGTGCTGGCTCCTGCACCACCCAATGCCGTCAGTTTGACCCCTGTCCAACCACCACGGCTTCGTGCCCACAGCAAGTACAGCTCTACCTGCGACTCTACAGCCTGCAGAATGCTCTCGGCCAAGCGCAGGAACCCAAGGCAAGGGCAGCCCCGGGCAGCGTATTTGCTCTCAGATCGCCGCTCCCGATGCGGCACGGGTGGCACACTTGGCCATAGACTGGCTGGCTGTTTCTATCTGCGGCTGCTTGGGGGGGGGGGCACCATTTTGTAATCGGTGGCTGTGGGTGGTGTTGCTATGGACTCCAGTGTGGTTGCTATGCTCACCACTCCTTGGAGCTGGAACCTTTTTTGGCGTTTCTTTTCCCTGCTGAGACAGCAGACCACACGGACTAGCAGTGGGTGTGTGTGTGTGTCTTGGAGTAAGATGCCCACGACCAGTGTTCCCTCTAAGCTGAGTTAGTGTGAGCCAGCTCAGTTTTTTAGCCTCCGGCTCACACATTTTTGTTTTAGCTCAGGAAGGATGGCTTCAGAGAAAACTAATTGATGCAGTAGCCAAATCGCTCACTCACAACTTTAATGCCAGTAGCTCACAAAGTAAAATTTTTGCTCACAAGACTCCACAGCTTAGAGGGAACACTGCCCGCGACCCGTGAAACTAACCTGGTTCTCAAAGAGGCTGGGAGGCCATGCAAACGTATTAAGCACAACACTCCGTCTTAAGCTAAAAACGGCTTCTCTCTGCAAATGCGGTGGGCGATGGGCTGGATCCCACCAGCTCTTTGGCTGGCAGAAAAGTGGGGGAAGGTCAACAAATGCTGTGGTGGGGATCACAGGACCTGCACGGACAAGAGCCACGCTGGGCCGGGGATGCAGAGAGGACAGGAATGGGCCGAGGGGGCAAAGCTCACTGGGTCCAACCCAAAAGTCTTAAAGGCATCAGCCACAGTGACCATATTGAACTAGCCTGAAACCTTCTGCCCTGGCTACCCCACCTGTCTCCAGGCTCCATACAAGGCGCTGCTTTTGGCCTCTGAAGCTCCAAGTACAGCATAATCCTGAGCCCGGACCCCGAAGGCCAGAGGGCCTTCCTTGAGGTATGTCTTATGCCCAATCCATCAACCAAGCCCTGGGGGAGAGGCAGGAGGGCGCATGGGTGCTGTGTTCCAGAAAAGGTAAAAAAATCACACTACTGTCTCTTGCTATTTCTTGCCCTCACCAGATCCCCACAGCAAGTAAGAGAAACCGCCATCTCCGCTCTAAGCACGCTGAGGCATATAGTGCGCACCAAAAGAGAGGCTGATATCTGTGGGCCTCATGTGCAAAAGGTGCGCGTGCAAGACCAGCCTCCTGCACTCAGCGCTGCCACCAGCACAGGATGCGTTCCCTCCTTCTGGCTGGTTTGGACAGAGCAAGCCCTCTTCTCCTTACAAGCCAGAAAGTGTGAAGCAGCACGTAAACTGGAGGAATTGCATAAATGTGGGGGAAAGGACAAGGCGTGTTTATTCCAGAGACCGGGGAGGGGGGCAAGAGGCAGGAAAAGAAAACGAGATAACATGTTTCCAGGCATCCGGAAGCAAGTGCCTTGGAAAAGTGGGGTGGGAACTGACTCGCCACGGCAGCCCCAATCTGTGGGGAGCTACGGGGCTCTCTGTATTTATTAATTCATTTGCTGAAACATTTATATCCCACACCTCTTCTTGTGGTTCACACACACGCAAGATCCTGATAACAATGTGGGAGGGAGAAAGACGGCCCTCTCAGAAAGCCAGAACTCCTTGAGATCTGTGAGCAAAGTGGATCAGCAGGAGAACTACTAAGTTGTAGAACGCCAGTTCATCAGCAGTGTTCCCTCTAAACTGAGTTAGTGTGAGTCAGCTCACAGTTTTTTAGCCAAATGGCTTGCTCACAGCTCTATTGCCAGGAGCTCACAAAGTAGAATTTTTGCTCACGGGACTCCACAGCTTGGAGGGAGTATTGTTCATTGAGAGCCAGTTTGGTCTAGTGGTTAAGTGTGGCGGACTCTAATCTGGGAGAACCGGGTTTGATTCCCCACTCCTCCACTTGGACCTGCTGATGTGACCTTGGGTCAGTCACAAGCTCTGGCACAGCTGTCCTTGAAAAAGAGCACTTTGTGTCAGCGTTCCCTCAGCCCGCCTACCTCGCAGGGTGTCTGTTGTGGGGAAGGGGAGGGAAAGGAGTTTGTAAGCCGCTCTGAGACTCCAAGTGAAGGGCAGGGTATAAATCCAATCTCTTCTTCTTCTTCTTCATCAGTGGTGTTCATTTCCTCGGGACACTGCGCGGGCCACGGACCGAGCTCCAGGCATGGCACACCCACCTCCCGAGAGGCTGAGAGAAATGCTGTCCTGGCTCTGGGACAAACCCCCGGCCCCTTCCTGCAACTCCAGTGTCACCGGCAGAGAGGCCTCCGCCCAAGAGCCGCTGCTCCCTTCCTCACAGGGCGGCGCATTCGGTTTGGCTGCCGCATCTCCCACGTCGACTGCAATGATCTCATCAGGAGAGCACACAGAACCCTGCAGAGACAGACACCCGGGAATGCGTGGCCCAGGGCAACCCCTGGCACCTACCCAAACAGCTAAGCCACAGGGGGTGAGACCCAGAAGAACGCATCAGAGTTCCTCCCGTGGACCAGAACGCCTCTGGGGAAGGAAGACCTGTCCCCTGCCCCTCCCAGTCCCGCCAGCCGCCCCAGCTGATCAGGAATGCAGGATAGAAACAGGCCATGGCATGCCGGAGGCTGTGGAGCATCAGCGCTCACTTCGTCAGATACCAGCGAAGGCAGGGACTCCCCTTCAGCCAGCAGGGAAGGTGTCTCAGCCCCACCCATCACGCTCCTGGATGGCTCCTACACAGGTCGATGGGGCTTCCCACTGAACTGTGCACAACAAATGAGACAGCCAAGCAAGACAGGGACACACTGCCGCATCCAGTCTCTCAGAACTGTTTGATCACACATAGTGCCTCCCCAGTCCCACCACAGGGTCACCGCAGCAAGCAAATAATGTTTTTAATAATGTTTGCAAAGGCCACACTCATAAGATAGTTAAGAACTTACAGACTATAACATTCAGACCAGAGTTTCTCTGGTCAGTCAGTGCTTTATCTTGCCACTGGGCAACTCACATAATGGCAGAGGGATAAAGGTCAGCGGGAAACATGCCCCCCTCCGCCCCTTCCCATCCTTTATGTCACAGCAGCCATTGGCGATCAGGAACAACCCTAATATTTTTGGAATTATGACCATATAAGCCAGCCTCTTCGATGACACAGCACTTTTACACCTGTTTCCTAGAACGTGCTCTTCCCCAAAGTCAAAAAGGAACAGAAATGCTACTATAAGGTTTTAGACTTTAAAATAAAACTACAAAAAAATCTGAACTCATACCAATTAACACAGCTAGTCCAGCCAGAGAGCTCTGGATCAAAAGACGGCCATAATTGGATTACTTCATCCTGGAAATACTGGAGGATCCAAATCACAACAAATGATTTTAAAAAACAAACCTGAAATGAATGACAAAATTAAGATGGCTGTAGAGCAGCAGAAATCCTCAACCTCTCTTGGTTCAGTAGAATCACAACAGCTAAAATCCTCCAACTCCTAAAACCCCCTATTTTTATTTTAGTCAGTATCAGCTTGGAGAATGAGTAATGATTGGAAAAGTTGCTTGGAAAAGTCAGATTAAAACCTCCCATTCTCTACAGGCCTCACAGTACAGGACGACTGGGAGCTCCCTGCTTCCAGTTATACTGGGAAATCATACAGTTAAAAACAGCATCATATTCCAACAATACAGAACCCCAAAGAACTCGTATAGCTGGACACAAGGAAGGAACAGACGGATTCCCTAGAAAATATGGTTTGTCAAACAAAACCCCGCAGACATCCACATCACCCCCCTTCCCTTTAGCTCCAACTCAAATATGTGGGGCTGCTGGAGGAAGCATTTGGCTCTGACTACCTCCCTGGGTTCCTACTTTAAATTACTCTAGGATTACTTTTAGTACCTGTCATGAAAGGATGTGTGTTCTTTTTTAATAGCACACGCTATTTTGGAAGAATGGGGCAATTATGATCCTAGAATAAGTCCCAGGAAAGGGAGAAACAGGTTTAGAGCCATCGACTGAGCTCGGAAACAAAAGCCTAGTCTCAATTTCCACCCTTTGGCTAAACTGGCAAAGTCCCTTGACAGATTGCTTATTTTGGTGGGCTAACATAACTTATGTTAAAATAATTTTGTGTTTTATTACGGTGTATGTGTCAGTGCTGCGTCTGTATCCACACTGCAATCCTTCCGGTGTATTCTTTATACTCAATCAGGCCCCCTAGGCCCACCAAGGTCAGTCTAGGCGCTTGTTTATGCTTATTATAGCTCTTCAGTGTATTGTTACTATTTATTTTTGGTATTTTGTTGGCTATTAATCGCTGTTATTGCTTGAAATCTTCTAATAAAAATTTGATAATTAAAAGAAAAAGGTCAGTCTTGTACACTCAGACTGGCGGTGGCTCTCCAGGGTCTCTGCTACCAGAGGGAGCAGAAGAACATAATCATCCCTTTTGCCAGTGGAAGATCCCCCCCCCCCCCCCCCCAGGCAAAGGTGGTGGGGGGGCGGGGGTGTGTGTGTGTGTGAGTTTCTGTCGGCACCAGACCCTCTCGGTTCTCAGCCAATTTTAAACTAACTAGAGGGGGAAAGCAGACAGCATGTCCCAAACGGCTTTTGCAGAGCAGGCGGAGAGCTTGGGGGGTGCTCACAATCCCGGCTGTAGTGCCTGAAAAGCAGGCTGGCACAGGGGCCAAGAGCGCCTCCCGCCCAGCCACGCCTGGTTTGCCAACGCTCCAGCCCTCGCTCGATCTCCTCCAATCTGACCACGTCTGTCGCCTCACGGGCTGGATTCCTGTAGCACGCTCTGCCCTTGGCTGTCCTAGAAGACAACCCAGACGCTGCAGCTGGTTCAAGGGGGGAGGGGCTCCCCAAAGGCCAGGCAGCTGCCCCCCCCACTATGCTCCTTCAGCCACATCTGGGAACCAACACGGCACACTGCGCCCTGGCACTCGGGCACAGCAAGGCACACCTTTGCAGCTTCCTAACACCCTCTGAACAGAGATGCAAAACTCCCAGAAATGTTTAAGCCCTTGAAAAAAATGTCGTCATCCCTCCTGAACCCCAAAAGTGAAAGGCTGAGCCCCCCAGCCCTTCATCCCTAGAGAGGCAGCCGGCTCCTTCGGCAAGAAGGCCCTGCCCAGCCTTCCCTTCTCACACTCACTCGCCCGCCTTCAGTGGCACGGAAACGACGGACAGAGTGCACACGGGCAGGTTTCTGGGACGGAGATTTGGGTCTCAAGTTTCACCCTAGGGCCCCCCCCCCCATGCCCACCTAATCCGATTAGGCCAGAAAGGATTGCTCGTTCTCCGCCGATCGGCCGGTTTGCCTTGGCAAGGGCCCGCCCCGCTCCGCCCCTTGGCTCCAACGGAGGGCCACAGGGAGATGAAGGCCAAGGGAGCTCTCCGCCAAGAAGCCAGGTGGCCAGCTGCAGGGGGGAGGTGGCCATCGGTCAGTGGGAAGGGAGAGGGCCGGTTGGAGGCAGAGGCTGCACCACGGCCAGTGAGTCTGGCGCACTGCCTGCTCAGACTCTGCTCCAAAGGTGCTTTGTGTTCACCCTGGGCCCCCAGCCCCCCCCAGCCACAACCCCACCCTCCACAGTGCAAGAAGGTCCACACCTGGCCAGCTCTGCCCACGTGGCAGGGGGAGGCCCTCACAGAATCCGCGCCAGCCCCGTTCTGGCCCTGGCCAATAAAGGATTTCCTATTGCCGCTTCCATCCCTTCCCCACAGCAGAAGCAACGGGCTGACCTCCGAGAGGGCGGCTTCCGCAGGGCAGCCGTGCAGCCTGGCCCCGCAGCCCATGGCCACGCTCCGGCGCGGAAGTCAGGCAGGCTCGCCCCCCTCGGCCACAGCCCCTGCTCTCGCAGACTGGCACCTGGTCCTCAGGCATCCGCTCCACGCCAGGGGGCTGCAAGAACCTGCCCAACGCTTAAGAGGGCAGCGTCAACGTTAAGGCAGCAGTCCAAACAGAAGCCTCAGCTTCTCCAACGGTAACCATGGGGCAATAATACCATAAATTGGTGACGGCAGAATGTGCCAGCCAACCGCTGCTGCCTTAGGGCCACCCTGGAGGGTTTTCAAGGCAAGAGACGCCCAGAGGTGGTGTGCCCTTGCCTGCCTTTGCGCAGTAACCCCGGATGCCCTTGGCGTCCTCCCCACCTATGCACTGGCTGGAACCGACCCGGCTTAGCTTCTGATACCCGGTGAGGTCAGGCCGGAGTGGGCCGTCCAGGTCAGGGTGGAGGCCAAGAGAGGGGGGGGTCTGCCCTTGCCTGCCTTTGTGTCGCAGCAACCCTGGACCTCCTCGGTGGTCTCGTCCTCCCCCTCCGGCGATTCACCCTGGACCCCCCCCCTCAGCTCCCGAGATCTGGTGAGATCGGGCTGGAGCCTAAATCGCCACACCACACAAGCCTCCACAAACACGCGTTAAGATGAAGCCCTCCAGCAGCTGCATCCCCTTCCACAAAATGGCCTCGGTGACCATACAGCCTCGCACGCGCCCCAAAAAGCAGGGCGCCCCCCCCCCCGGGAACCTTTCCTGCCACACCTTCGCGGTACTTAAAAGGCCATCATCGTTCTGTCCCTAACGGAGCAGGCTGGGAGAAGAGGGGGGTCATGCGGGGGCTGCTGCCGGCCCCTGGGAGGCTGCCCGGCCATTACAGGCCAGGGATCCAGGGTGGGCGTCAGAGGAGGATCGGAGGGACTCTGGATTGGAAACCCCCCCCCCGCCACGGAAGCTCCTTGGGTGATCTTGGGCCAGCCACACCCTCTTAGCCTTATCTACCTCACAGGGTTGCTGTGTGGATAAAGTGGAGAGGAGCATAGGAGCCTGCAGCTGCCTTCCTCTCCTCTCCTGGCCCGTGACCGATCCTCCCACTCCAAGCATTCTCATCCCCTCGCGTCTCGAAGAGGAGTGGCGCGTGCCCACTGAGGAAGCCACCAAACCGGTTTGGCTTCCTGGCCAGGCTGCACACCGGCCCTCCCCAAGGGAAAGCGGTGCCAAGGCGCAGGCAGCCCGGGGAAACAGGCCAGCCACCAGGAAAGATCCCCCACCCCCAAACCGGCAGCCCAGAGGGGGAAGAGGGAGGACCAAGAGCAGGGGAAACCACCTCCGAGGCCCACAGTTCTATACCGCTGTCAGACACAATGCTGGGGTCCAGTGGCTTTAAGGACGACGCGTGGCTGCCACGGCACGCCAGCCTGGCTAGAGCGCACTGGAGGAGAGGGGGAGGAGAAGGCCACACAGGAACACGTGCAGGAGCCCCAACCACAGCTCACCTTCCCACGCGGGCAACAGGGGTGCCTTCGGGCAGGGCTCAGCGCAGGAAGGGAAGAGCGGGACTCACTCAGAGCCCCCCCTGGAGCCCAAATTTAGCAGAGGGCTGTCAGTGTCTGCCCCATCAGCGGGGGCCTGGCCAGGGCTGGCCCTAAGAGATCAGCACCGGCCCCAGACTCCGGCCCCAAGCCCTTACCCCCCCCTTCACCCCAAAGCAACCAGGCCCCGATCCAAAGTAGGACAAGAGCTGGAGGATCCTCCTCCTAGGCACCGCCTGAGGAAGGCGGCCAGTTCCCGGTGCCTTGGCTCCCCCTGCCACCCCAGCAGGTTGCTCTGAGGGCGAGGAAGAGGAGGAGACTGGATTCATACACCATGGCCCTCCCCCTCAGAGTGGCTCACAAACTCCTCTCCCTCCCCACCACAGACACCCCGCGAGGCGGGTGGGGCTGAGAGAGCTCTGACAGAGACTGCTCTTTTGCAAGGACAGCTCTTGTCAGAACTACGGCTTGCCCAAGGTCATCCAGCCAGGTGCAAGTGGAGGAGTGGGGGAATCAAACCCGGTTCTCCCAGATGAGAGTCCTCTGCGCACTTAACCACGACACCAGACTGGCTCTCAGGAGGGCAGAGACCTTCTCGAGGTGTGGGTGTGTTCCAGGCCCCCTTCTCGGCATATGGGAAGGGGGCTGGCTGGGTCCCTCGCCCCTTTTCCCCTACCATAGGGCAGGCAATCTGGAGAGACAGAAAGGAGCTCCACAAAGGCTGCTATCGCTGCCGCCCAGCATCTCCACCTCCTGTAGCCACAGGGAAGCCAACCTGACCCCCAAAGGGCTGCCTGGGGCACCTGCGCTGGCCACCCCCCGCCTGGCATGAGACAGGCTGCCGAGCAGAAGCAGGGAGGCTTCCTGCTGCTGCCCCCATCGAGTGGTCTGGCAGCAGGACTGAAGGGGGGAGCTCAAGGGCAAGCAGCACAGGGGGGGAGGGAAAGGGAGCCCCCCCGGGCTGGTTTGGAGCCCCTCTTGAACCGCAGGGGCACTTCTCTGACCAGAAAGAGAGCCCTGTGGACCAGGCTTCTCCAGGGCCCCTGGTCTGCAGAAGTGGCACACAGAAGCCCAAAGGAGCACGGAGGCTTGGCGCACGCATGGGGGGGGGAGCCGCCTTCCCTTTGCCGTCAGCCGGGCCCTCAGACAAGGACTGCTGGGGCCCGGCCATCCACGCCCTCCTCGGGTTACGGCCCGTCCTTGGTCACAAGAACCCACAGGCATTTTGAGCCAGCCACAGGGATCAGCCTCGGGGTCACCCCTCCGGGTCCAGGCACACAATCCCCAAAGGCCGGCTTGCACAGCTCCCCGGGGACGGTGGCCACCTCCAGCCCAGCCGGCTTCCTTCAAGCTCTGGCCAGTTTCTGCACTCAAAGGGCTGAAGTCAACAGAAGCCACCAAGAACCCGCAGCAGCACTAGGAGTCCACACCGCTTTCTAGGGAAGGGGCAAGGAGATAAAGTTTTCTCTTCTACCAAACCGAGTTCACAGCCCTGATCTTCTCCGAGCTCAAGCAACGGGAAACATCCTTGGAGGAGAACCTGGGAGCCACAGAGGCCACAGCGGATAGCCACGGCTTCCTGCGTGCCCAGGAGGGCCTGGAAGACCTGCAGTGGAAGCGCCAAGAACCACAGAAGACTCAGTAAATGAGCAGGGCTTAGCGGGCACCAGTGCCCCCTGCCCCTTGTCAATGGCAACATCGCCGCTCACAACCCTCCTTCACCCAAGAGTCGAGAAATTCCAGCTGAAGCGGCACCAAATGAAAGCAAAGCCAAGCCCCATCAAGGCGTAACTAACTAATGGAACCCACTTCCACGAGAGGCAAAGTACTCCACCAGCTGACAGATGAATTTACAAGATTATAGACAGATTTGTGGAGGATAAGCCTGTCAAAG
This sequence comes from Gekko japonicus, assembly GCF_001447785.1. NCBI lineage: Eukaryota > Metazoa > Chordata > Lepidosauria > Squamata > Gekkonidae > Gekko > Gekko japonicus. The sequence continues at coordinate 653,030 of NW_015177030.1, read as the reverse complement.
GTCAAAGAAGACGGGGACGGCAAAGGACGAGATGGTTAGACAGTGTCATCGATGCAACGAACATGAAGTTGAGCCAACTTCAGAGGACGGCGGAAGACAGGAGGGCCTGGCGTGATCTGGTCCATGGGGTCACAAAGAGTCTGACTCGACTGTGCGACTGAACAACAACAAAGCCTGTCAGCGATTCAGTGGAACCTCCAAGTTCAAAGGCAGTCTGGCAGTTGGATGGGAGACCACGGGAGACCAGCCCTGGGTGGCCACGCAGAAGCAGGCGGTGGCAGGTCGGCTCGGAACACCTCTTGCCTCGAAAACCCCACGGGCGGCCGCACATCGGCTGAGACGTGAGGGCCCTTCTGCACCTGCCGGCTGCCACTTTTACCCTCCTCCTCTCCTATGGACAGGCCAGTGAAACGGAGGCGAGGCGTGCTTCTCTCTCACAGAAAGGACAGGCACCTCAAAAGCACGGGTTACAGCTCTGAAATGGCCATGCCTGATTAACACTGCCATGACATCCATCCCCTGGTTTTATTACTCGCATGACTCAATTAATCCCTAGAAACAAACAGGGGGCTGTGCCCCCCATCACCAGGACACCACAAGAGTCACTCCTCCGTGAGAGCGAGGACTCTGACTCGCTGCCACCCAGCCCAGGCCCACACGAGGCATCCCATAAGGCTCCCGGACTGGTCAGGGCGCTCACTCGGGCATGGGGCTCGGCTGCCCTGGGAGGCAGCATCCCACCCAGGCAAAAGCTGCAGCAATGCGGGAAAACAAACCTCCTGTTATCTCCTTCCTCAGCAGCAGCTTTGGAAAGGCGACAAGCTTCACACAAGGCGTCTTGGGCAGAGAACAATACAAAATAAATATACATCAAAAACAGCAATGCTCATTTCCCCCCCACGGCTGCCCCAGGCAGCTTAGCAGATCACTCTGCAGCGCAAACAACCTTCTGGAGTGATCACTCACGGCAGGATCCGACAACAAACGGAACAGGCACAGGCGCGCGCAAAGACTGGATGCGGCTTGCCTCCCCTCTCCACCAAATCCACTTCCACATCCCAGAGCGAGTGGCGTTTTTAGCAACCTGTTCTTCTACTCCAGTGACCAGCCGCGTCTCAAGGAAGGGAACCCCCAAGGTGTTCTGCTCAACTACACAAGCCCCCCAGGTTAAGACCTAAGACTTCAGCGGTGAACTTAAAAACCTTTAAGGCTGGCTCCTAGTCCACAGCTGGTGCCAAGGAGAGCACTTTGACTTTACGCCAGGCTGCGGCTGTGCCACCCGTGACCCACCTTGGCACAGAGGCTGCTGCTGTGTTGCAAGCCAAGGCAGATAAGAGAACATAAGAACATCAAAGAAGCCAATGTTGGATCAGGCCAGTGGCCCATCCAGTCCAACACTCTGTCTCACACAGTGGCCAAAAATACCAGGGGCCCTCAGGAGGTCCAGCAGTGGAGCCAGATGACACCAGAAGCCCTCCCAATGTTGCCCCCCCAAGCACCAAGAATACAGAGCATCCCTTGCACCAGAATTCCTATCTATACCTTGTGGCTCATAGCCACTGAGGGACCTCAGCTCCATATGCTTAACTAATTCCCTCTTGAAGCCGTCACCACCTCATGTGGCAGTGAATTCCATGTGTTAATCATTCTTTGGATGAAGAAGTACTTCCTTTTATCCGTTCTAACCCGACCGCTCAGCAATTTCATGGAGTGCCCACGAGTTCTTGTATGGTGAGAAAGGGAGAAAGGTACCTCTTTCTCTACCTGCTCTACCCCACACATCTTATAAACCTCTATCATGTCATCCCTCAGCCGTTGTTTCTCCAAGCCGAAGAGCCCCAAGCGCTTTAACCTTTCTTCATAGGGAAAGTGTTCCAACCCTTTGATCATTCTAGTTGCCCTTTTCTGCACTTTCCCCAATGCTATAATATCCTTTTTGAGGTGTGGTGACCAGAACTGTACACAGTACTCTAAATGAGGTTGCACCATTGATTTATATAGGGGCATTATGATACCGACTGATTTGTTTTCAGTTCCCTTCCTAATAATCCCCAGCATAGCGTTGGCCTTTTTTATTGCAGTCGCACACTGTCTCGACATTTTCAGTGAGTTATCTACTACGATGCGAAGATCTCTCTTTTGGTCAGTCTCTGCCAGTTCGGACCCCATCAATGTGTATTTATAGTTAGGATTTTTGGCTCCAATGTGCATCACTTTGCACTTGGCCACATTGGGCCCCATTTGCCATGCTGCCACCCACTCGCCCATCCTTGACAGACGCTAAGTATCTGTGGATCCTTAGCCAGGCGGTCCTCAGATGGCCCATCAGGAAACGGTGAGGAGTCGAGGGCACGACCTCCTGCGGTAGAAAGCAATCAACAGCGGCCAGCACTTGACTGCAGCTCAGCCTACAGTGTCCTCTCCATGGCGTGGTTCTGTGGATCGAGGGCAGACCCTCTGCTCAGCATACTTGACGGTGGTCCCAGGTTCAACCCCGGGGCAGCACCTTCCGCTAAAAAGGACCAGGTGGTTGGTGATATGAAAGACTTCTACCTGAGACCCTGGAGAGCTGCTGCCAGTCTGAGTAGACAACACTGGCCTTGATGGACCCTGAGGGGCTGATTCAGCCGAAGGCAGCTCCACATGTACACATACTTCCCCCTCCCCCGAACTACTAGGCTTTGAATCGGCTAAGCAGCCTAAAAAAAGGAATGGAAAGTCTCCCAAGGAGATCCGGAGAGCAGAGCAGCATGCTTCCATATCAGGCCTGCTTTTAAAAGGGAGAGGAGAGGAGGAGCACAGCCCCCCTTCTCCCAAGTTTCCCCAGGCCTCATGGGCTAGCTCAAGACGTTCCTTCGAGGGTCCTCCACCAGAGCAACTGACAGCTCACGCAGGGGGGTTTCTTGCACTTTGCACGGAGTGCCCCACGACCAAAGGCAGCCACTTCTTCCAGCGACTCTGCAGTACCACCGGCCAGCCACGGAGAGCCATTCCTCGGTCAGTCAGGCGCTCCTCACGTGGAAAGTGTTCCAAGTGCCAAAGGGATGGAGACGGCGCCCTTGGAGGCAGCATTCCGACAGAAGCAGCATCGACTCCTCAAGGGCAGCCAGCAGTGGAAAAGACCAAGCGGCCATCCGGCCCGAGGCAAGGACATTCCCAACACTGGCCCCTGAATCTATACCAGCCGGTTTTGAAACAGCTGCCTCCCGCTTTCTGTTCTAGGCCAGGTTAACAAAATTCAAGAAATCCGGAGAGGATCAAGGGTGCATTCAGCATCAAGTGTGCAAATGCAGGTCTCCGGAAAGGGCGAACTGTTAGGAAAGCAGGCCCATCACTTCCCACGGGGGTGGGCAAGAGAGGAGCCATGAGGTTTAACTCACAGTGCTGAACTCCAAGCCAACCCCTGGCGCTGGAGTGTTGCTGCCTAACACAGGGCTGAGCAAGAGGGGCTGAACTCTCTCTCTCTCTCCCACTGCTCTGCTCCCTGTCAGCCTTTCCCCATAAGAGTCACCTCCAGAAAGCGGCGTCTGCATGAGCCAGCCGGGCCTTGCCTGCTAGGGAAGCTGGCAGCTTGGAGTCCAAGACGGCGCCCACGCCCACGGGAACGTCTGGCGGGGCTCGGGCAGAACCTTCCGTGCTTCGGGCGATGACAGCCCCAGGCTGACAAGCCGCTCTGAGGACAGGGCCACGCTCTGCAGCCCAAAGAGAAAGGGAGGGAGAGGGCAGGCAAAGATTTCGGCAGGGAGACCATTGTGTGTGTGTGGGGGGAAGCTGGGGTTTTCGCCACTAGCTGAGCCCATAAGCACCTAATCCAGAACCTTGACAAAACGCTCCAGCTTTCCAAGAAACATTTTCCACCTCAAAACTATTTTATATGTATGCATGTATGCATGTATACACACATATACACACACACACACACACATGCACAGAGAGACAGAGAAAAAGTGCGATCTAATTGGTCAACTTTATTTTACATAGCGGTCTAACTAGCGCTGAAGAATAGATTCTTTTGAACCATGGTGCTGGAGAAGACTCTTGAGAGTCCCTTGGACTGCAAGAAGATCCAATCAGTCAATCCTAAAAGAAATCAACCCTGACTGTTCCCTGGAAGGCCAGATAATGAAACTGAAGCTCAAATACTTTGGCCACCCAATGAGAAGGGAGCACTCACTGGAGAAGAAGACCCTGATGCTGGGAAAGATTGAAGGTCAAAGAAGATGGGGACGGCAAAGGATGAGATGGGTAGACAGTGTCATCGATGCAACGAACATGAAATTGAGCCAACTTCAGAGGACGGCGGAAAACAGGAGGGCCTGGCGAGATCTTGTCCATGGGGTCGCGAAGAGTCGGACTCGACTGTGCGACTGAACAACAACAACTAACCAGAAGTCACACCAAAACTGGGGCTCGGGAGAGCTAACCGTGGCTTAGCACAATACCGACTTCGAGAAGCCATCGTTTGCCATGAACTGCCCCATGGGGTCGCGAAGAGTCGGACTCGACCCAGGAAAGGGATGCGGCTGGCCAGCCCGCTCAGAAGCCCAACCGGAGGCTGAGCACGGGGGCTTAAACCGGCCAGGAAGCACCAGAGCACCGCCTGACCAGGGGCTCTTCTCAAGGGAAACGCCGGCCTTCATGCACTGAGGAAGAGTGGAGGCATTCTGGCTCCGCCCAGCATGACCTGTGCGGGCGGCAGCAACGGGAAAAGGAAGCTCTTTAGCACTCTGCCGGCCCATCACCCACAACCGTCCTCTCTCTTGCAAAACTTACAAACAGAACCTCTGTGACCCCTGTCTCCGGGCAGAGGCCGTGATCAGGGATGGAGTCAGCTGGGGCCCTGAAAGCATGGCAGTGCAGACAGCGGGCGCGTCCCTGCCAACCTGTCCAAGCACAAACAGCCAAAGAACGCCACCTGCCACACCCAGAGCACCTGGCCTCCAGGTGCAGAGGAGAGGGGTGGGGCTGCCTCCGCTGCCCAGAAGAGCCGACTTCTTCCAGGCTGCTTCTCCTCTCATGAGGGACTCGTTAGCCAAAGCTCCCCACGGAAACTCTGCTCCCCAAAACACGCCTTTCACTTGTGCAGTTCAGCACCACGCGATGGGGCGATGGCTATGCGGGCTCGTTGCCCCATCAACAGCTACTTAGCCGGGGCAGGGGCAGAAAAAAGGAGCCGCCGTTTCCAAACGCCGCATGCGTCTCAGCCCCAGGAGCTATGGGAAAGGCCACTGCCGCTGTGCCCGGCTTATGAGGCGCCTGGCGGGCTGCCCTGGGAAACTGGCAGCCAGGGCAACGCGGAGCCTGGGCCTGATCCACCCGGGCTGCCCAGCGGAGCCAGGACTTCCGGCAGCAGGGAAGTCAGCTGTCACTTGAGCAGGAAGCCAGAAGCCGCCCGCTCGCACAGACGCATCACAAGGCCTCCAAAGAGCGCGGCGTCTGCACCGTCCTCCTCACCCACCCCACAAGTTGTCCTTGTCAGTATCTTCCCTGCCAAGCAAGCACGTGGACTATGCCAGACATCCTCAATCCAGAGGGGGGGGGGGGGGGGGGGGAGAAGTCAACCATCTGCGGCGGCCCCCGGAGCTCTTCCCCGACCACCGACCGACTGTCACAATTGCACAAGCCGGCAAGGAACATTTGCAGAGCAGCACAGGAAGAGAGAGGCTTCGCAGAGCGCAGGAAAGAGCGAAGACTCCTCGTCTCCTCAGACTCTCCCCCACAAATCTGAACTTCAGGCAGCCACAGACCAACCTCCTTCCAGCCCTCCGACTGAACATCCAATCGGTTCAGCCACACAAGCCCACTGCAGGGAAAAAAAGGCAAAGAGGCGTACCGTGGCACTGCAAAAACCAACAGATTTACTCCAGCAGATGCTTTTGTGGCTTCTGGTCCACAAGTTTCATGTCATGAACCTGACAGTGGAGACCGTAGCTCACCTTTAAGATGCCATAAGACACTGGCCGCCCCCACCCCCACCCCCGGCTGGTTTCTGCTTCAGCCTCCTCATCATGAGGCACAGGGGAGCCCCCACAAAGAGGACCTGCTGCTGCACCCCACAACAGGCAGCCAGTTTTCAAAAACATCAGCACACCTGCCTGTCCCCCAGGCATCCCAGCAAGGGAATCCAACAGCCAAGGAACAGCGACCAAGGCAAGGTCTCCCCGCCTCCCTCGCCACCTCAAGCAGGGGTCTGAAGAGGCGGCACAGAAACACCCCCCATAAACTGCCTCCCTCCCGCCTTGCTTTTGCAGCTGCCGCCTAAGAAGCTCTCTGGAGAGACCGGTTCCTCCACCCACTTCCTCCTCCAGAAAGAGGCGCACAAAAGCTCACCCACGGGGGAAGGAGGCAGGCAGCCTTGACAGAGGTTCCCGCAACACACCAGGCAGCCCTCCCTAACTCTAACGGTCCTGGTGAGGGAGCCCCAGCCCTGCTATCCATGGCCAGGCTGCAAACCCGACCTTCAGCCCCTCCCTCCCCCCCCATCAGTTTTTCTACAGACTGCTCCAGGCGTCACTCACTTTGGGCACCTCAGCGTCAGGGGTATTTAGACTGCCAATCTGTGTGCGTGGGCACATCTGCTCTTTGAGAAGTTGACGCGTGCAGTGCCCAGCGCCACTGCCGCCACAGTCAGCAGCAGAGGGAAGAGAACAAAACGGGGCAAGGCCCCCCCCCGCCACCCCACCTGTCCTCCCGGCCCTCCAGGACACAGCACCACCCCCCTACAAGGTCAGTCACACCCGGCAGAAGCCTAGCAGGTCTCTCTCCCTTAACAGAACCAGCTGCAGAGGGAGCAGAGGAAATTCTGCCTCACTCCTCAGCCGCTTTCCTCCCCCTCGCAAATCTTCCTGCCAATCAAACCTACACTGCAGAAACCCACGGTGGATCCCCATCTCTCTCTCTCTCTCTTCCTCCCTCGTGGCAGACTAGAACACCCACCCACCCACTTTGCACCTTCTTGGCATTTGAGAGATCTGCATCCTCCAGAGCCCCCCTCTTCCTCCCAAAGAGGAGCTGGAAAAAATCTTTGCATTCCCCTCTGGCTCCGCAGGAGGCCATCTCTCCGTAGACAGGACAGCTGACATCCCCCCCCTCCAGTGCAAACCCCCTCTGTTCCGCAAAGGGCATTTAGCAGTCCCTCCCTCCTGTGTGGCGTCCCAGGCTCTTGCAGGGGCCTGTCCATGAGCGAGGAGATAACCCACACGGCCACTCCGGCTTCTCCCCAGGGGAAGGGGGGTCTCCACATCAAGAACCTCCCAGTCAGCCCAAACGCCTTGGAATTACCCCCATGAAAGACTGCAGAGGAAGCCAAGCGCAGGGATGGAGGAAAGGAAACCAAGAGGCATCCGTGGACCCGCAGGCCTCGCAGAGCCAGGCCTTGCAGAGCCAGACCAAAGCAGAGCCACGGAGAACTAGCACTCAAGCCCCCCGCCTCACTCCAGCCCCTTGCAACGTGGCCTACCTGGCAGGGCTCTATGCACTTAACGAGGGGAGCCAAAAGACCCAGTTATTAAGTGGGAGGGGCTTGGAGGGCAAATACAGAAATCCGACGGAGGAGGGGGGTCTACCCGGAGGGCGCAGAGGGAAGAGTGGGCGGAGCCAAGGGAGGGGCGTGGCCAGGAGAAGACGGTGGGAAGGGGATTGGGGGCGGGGCGAAAGGGAGGCTGCGGGAGGGGCCAAGGCTTCCGACCACGCCTCTCACCCGCCTGCGTGGTGTCGCTGAGGTCCCAGCGCCGGGCTGCTCCGCCGGGGAAGTGCCTCAGGTGCCGGCCCGCCAGGCTCAGCTTCCCTGAGGCCGCCGCTTCTTCCAGGGCGCGCTCGGGGCCCGGCAGGAAGGGGGAGGGCGGGGGCAGCGACTCGGCCCCGCCCTCGCCCGCCGCCATGCCGCAGGTTCCGCTCTTTCCGTTGCGGCAGCGCTGGCCGAATGAACGCTCTGAGGCGGACACAGCGAGACCCCTGCCAAAGGGGGCGGGCCGTGAAGCGGCGCCGTAGCCTATCAGAAGCCCGGCACGAGGCACGATACCAATCGCAGGAAGGCTGGCGAGGCCCTTAACACCCGGTAGCCAATCCAATGGACGCATGAGGGTCAGGTCTTCCTCTTTCCGCTCCAATCCGGTGCCGGAGGCTAGAGAGAGAGGACGTTAGTGGGCTTCTAGCCAATGAGTCGTTCCTGAAGAGCACTGACTGCCACTTAAACCAATCACCGGCAAAGAAGGAGGTTCGCCCGGCCCCCTTTTTCCTTCGGCGCCTCGCGCCGCCGCGCGTCCTCCCTCTTCAGCAAATGAAATTCGAAGAAGGCGGGGTGGTGTAACTATTTTCCAATCAGTCAGCGGCCAAACAGGCCTTGGCCTTATCACAGCGTGCAGCCTACGGGAGTAGGCGTGTCCTGGCATGTGAATGACAGCCGTTTTACCAATCAGACAAGAAGTGACGCCTCCCGGTGCTTTCGGCGGCAACGATTGAAAGACTGGGAGAGGGAGGAGAGGCGTTTGTTCCATCTTGGGGCAACAGCCGGCCCGGAAAGGGAAGAGTGACAGCTAGAGGGCAAATCCACCGGGGAGGGGGGGGAAATCTCCTTGGGGGAGCAGACCAATCAGGGTCAAAGTTACCTCAGGGGGAGGCGGGTCCGACAACGTTGAAAGATAAGGGGCCTGACCAATCAGTAACAGGAGAGTGGGCCGTTTATCCCTGAGTGGCACACCGCTTTGCCAATAGGAGTCGGGTGGGCCCCGGGGGGCGGCCGACCGGAGGGGTCCGCGGGGGCAGACCTGAAAACTGCATCTGCACTCATTCGCCCTTGATTCCCCCCCCCCATCTGCACGTGGGACTGCTGGCCCTTAAGGAGACCCCCCAGAAGAGCTCTGCTGGATCTAGGGTTGCCAGGCCTGGGCGATACCGGGGGACTTTGGGGGTGGGGCCGGGAGAGGGCGGGGCTTGGGGCGGGGCCTCAGCAGGGGCACCATGGCGACAGAGCCCGCCCTCCAAGGCAGCCGCTTTCTTTCTCCCGGGGAGCGGGTCTCTGTCAGCTGGAGGTCAGTTGTGAAAGCGGGAGGTCCCCAGGCCCCGCCTGGAGGCTCTGGCAACCCTCCTTGTTTGAAACGCCGCCCCGCCCCGCCCCCCCCGCGCTTCCTTGCAGCGCTCCAGGCGGCTGGCAATCTAGGTAAAGGTAAAGGTCTCCCTTGCTCGAAAGCCAGTCGAGTCCGACTCTAGGGTTGCGGTGCTCATCTCCGTTTCAAAGCCGAAGAGCCAGCGCTGTCCGAAGACGTTTCCGTGGTCATGTGGCCGGCATGACTAGACACCAAGGCGCACGGAACGGCTGGCAATATAGGTACAGTTCATAAAGACAGAATGCATCAAAGAACACCACCATGTCAGGCTGCTGGCACCTCAATGGGATGTGGCCCTAAATAAAACCACCTTCAGCTGACTCCTGAAGGGCAAAAGGCCAGGGGCTCCTCCCTGTGTGTGTATCTGTGTGTGGGGGGGTGTTCCATAATTGTGGGGCTCCCACCACAGAGGCCCCCTCTCTTCTGTGCTCTGATTGATGGGGACGGTCAGGAGGGCCTCTCCCTGTGACCTTCATTCCTGGGGCAGGAATGACAGAGAAGAGGCTCCTTCAGACACCCCAGTCCCAAGCCAGACAGGACTTTAAAGGACAAAACCAGCCACTTTAATTGGGCTTGGGAGCAATGCTCCCTCTAAGCTGTGGAGTCTTGTGAGCGGAAATTCTACTTTATGAGCTGTTAGCATTAAAGTTGTGTGCAAGCGATTTGGCTACTGCATAAATTAGTTTGCTCTGGAGCCCTCCTTCCTGAGCTGAGACAAAAATCTGTGAGCTGGAGGCTGAAAAACTGTGAGCAAGCTCACAGTAACTCAGCTCAAGAGGGAACACTGCTTGGGAGCAGACCGGTAGCCAGTGTAATGCTGTAATATTGGGTCACATGCTGGCCCCCACCAGCAGTCCAGCCATAGTGTTCTGCATGAGCTGCAGCTTCCAAACACTGTTCATGGGTAGCCCCAAGTAGAATACATTGCAGGAGTCCAGCCTGGATGTAACTAAGGCATGGGTCACTGTGGTTAGGTCAGACTGAGCCAGGAATGGGCGCAACTGGGGCACCAACCGAAGCTGGGTGAAAGCACGCTGAACCACACAGCAGCCACCAGGTTGCCCAAGATGACTCCCGTGTCAAGCAGCACTCCCAAGCTGCAAACCTGGTTTTTCAAGAGGAGTGCAACCCCCAAGCAAGACAGGGGAGACCTCAAGTCCCTGGTCTGCCTTTCCACTTACCAAGAGTACCTCTGTCGTGTGCAATGGTCAAGGATCCCTGGGACACAACATGGCTGCCTTTGTGCCCAGGAGCAGGAAGGTCCTCGGCACACGGGTAACAAAGACAGCCCTGGATGAGCACTGATGTCACAGTGCCCCAGTTACCAGGGGAACCCGGGTCTCTGTGAAGCCAGCAGGCCTGCTATTATCACATAGTGCCATGTCCCCTAGGGCGATTGACCATGTGGACAGAGGCATTGAAAAGCCTTGGCCATGCTGGGCCCAGCAACAAGGGTGGGTCTGAGAGCTCACCCCCACCACACAGGCTCCGGCTGGGTGGGCAGACATGAGCGACAGGCGCATTGCTCGGAAGCTCAGGAGGAGAAAGCTCCAGCGCTTCTCCCACATCTCTAGCACTGAGGAACCGCTTGGAGTGAGCATGCTATATTTGCAAAGGAAGGTTGCCCAGAGCAGGCAGGGACTGGGGGAGGAGGAGGACACAGTCTGCTGCAGGGGTCGGGGAAGGTGGCTCAGTGGGAGAGGGAGCTTGAGCGGGGGCACAGGCCCCGTTGCACCCAGACAGCCTGATTTAAACCCAATCAGACTGAGGCCAAGGCTTGCATTCTTTCAAATAATGGGCAAAATGCACACACGTTGACCTTTTTGCCTAGCAGGTTTGGCTGTCTTGACTCAGTCCTGTGCCCATGATGTCATTGGCACTCAACGTGCCCTGCAAAATCTTGGAGAAGTGAGTCAGAGCTGTATCTGTTAGTTCACAGTAGGGATGTGTCCTCCTAGGACTTTCCAAATACGGATCAAAAGAACAAAATCACTGAGAAAAGATAATATTGCTTACATTGCCATGTTCATAATTGCCCCGTGAATGATCTGTAACGGAATAGAATCCCTTTCTAGCATTAAGTGTCCACATGCATCAAACTTTTTGACCAGTCAAGATTCTGGCTGTGTGATTTTTGTTATCTTTAGAGAAGGGGATTCTTGCCCCCTGGTGCACAGCTAGGGAAATGCACCAAGAACTAGCATCCTGTGGTGGTGGAGTGCCAGGTTAGGACCTGGAAGACGATCCAGGCTTGGAAGGTCACAGGGAGATCCTGGGCCAGTCTAACCTACCACATGCAGCCTAACCTACCTCACAGGGTTGTTGTGAGGGGGAAGGAGGAGAGGAAAATGATATAAACCACTGGGTACCTAGTGGGAAGCAAGGAGGGCATAAAGGGAGTAAAAATAATAAAAAGATTTTGTGCATCATTCTCTTAGAGCATTGATCACATTCCTCCTATTCCGTTTGCCCAACTAAACTAAATTAGGGTGAATCCCTTTTAACTCTAGATGGCTCCCACTGCACCCCAGGAGCCCTTGTTCCAAGTGGGCCCCGAGAACCCTTGGCTGGAGCATCTCCTTAGGACTTAAGAAATGAAGCTGGCAGACGGGAGCCTCTGGGCCACACCTGAGGTTTCCCTGGCAAGCCGCCTGTGCGTTTTAGGGGGGGGGGGGCAGCAGCCAGAAACCCATCATTTCCAGCCTGCAGCCACTGAAACACGGCCTGCCCATGCAGCTGCTGAAGGCAGGAGAGCTGTGCCAGGGAACTCACGGTGTCCGTCCTAGAAACTCAGTGACTCCTGGCCAGAAGTTGGGGTTCAGCACCTCTTCTTTTTTTTCAGTTGAAGCACCAGAAATAAGACTGTCCAGGCCTGCTCACCCTTTCCCCTCATTTCCTTTCCTCCTCCCTCAGCAGCCCAAGAAGAAGCAACGCCGCTCATCCGCTGAAACGAAGGACGGCGGAGACCCCACCTCTATCCAGATTTTCCCTCCAGAGCTGGTAGGTGAGGGGGGTTTGGGAGTGGGTGGACCTTCCTGCATCGTTTCGGAGGGTGGCCGTGTGGGTCAGTGGTGGAACAGTCAGATCCGAGTCCAGGAGTGCCTCAGAGACCCACGAGAGTTTCTGGGGTGTGAGCATTCCAGAGTCACCCTTTGCGAGCCTTCTTTACGACTCCCCCCCACACACACACACCTTCTGACGGGGATAAAAGGATTCTGAGAGAGAACTCCATTCCTCCTCCTCTCTGACGAAGGGCGCTTTGACTCTTGAAAGAACACGCCCCGAAACTCCTCTTGCTTTCCCTGAAGTAGTACCGGACTCAGATCCAGCTGTCCTTCCTGTGCAGTGACTGAGTCTCTTTTTCTCTCTCTCCCCCCTGCCACCGCCCAGTTGTACTACATCATCTCCTTCTTGCCAGTGAAGGACGTGGTCTCTCTGGGCCAGACCTGCCGGTACTTCTACGAGGTGTGCGACAGCGAGGGGATCTGGCAGAGGATTTGCCGTCGCCTGTCCCCTCGGCTGCGGAATGAGAACTCAGGTGGCAGCCGGCCCTGGAAGCGCTCAGCCATCCTCAACTGTCAGTATAGCTTGGTGTGAAACGGGGTGCTCAGAGAACCGGGGGAAGGGTGGCGTTTGCACGGGGGGGAGGGAGTCCTGTGCACGAGAAGAGGTGGTCTTTGCACGGGGGAGGGTGGCGTCCTTACGAAGGCTGAGCAGAAACAAAGTGAGTCTTGCCCCCTGCCCCGCCACAAACGCCCCCGGGGAAGGGGAAAGTGTTGCTGAGTCAGCTCCTCCAGAGAGACCCAATTCCCCTGCCCTGGGGTCTTTCTGTCCCACAGACACCAAGGGCTTGTACTTCCAGATGTTCAGTGGCCGCCGGCACTTCGTCAGCAAGACAGTCGCCCCGCTGCTCTCGCATGGCTACCGGAAGTTCTTGCCCACCAAGGACCACGTCTTCATCCTTGACTACAATGGCACCCTCTTCTTCCTCAAGAACGCTCTGGTCTCCTCCACCATGGGCCACGTCCAGTGGCGCCGTGCCTGCCGCTACGTGGTGCTGTGCCGCAGTGCCAAGGATGTAGGTGCCTGGGTGGGGGAAGCCTTGCCTTGCAGCAGATGCTGAAAGGGGGTGGAGCGCGGTTCCAAACAGGGTTTCATGCCACTGCTGCATTCACGGGGTGCACAGAGGCATGGCCCAGAACATGCAAGTGATGGAGGAAAGAGTCTCACTTGTTAGCGGGTTCCAGAGAAAGAGCACCTCACTGCTGCTTTCCCATCTCTGAGATACCTAGCTGCCCATCAGAGAAGGGTTATTCTAGGGGGGAAGGGCCTCAGAGAAGTTCAACCCCCTTCCTGGGGACCTGCCCTCTTCAGGGTCAGCTAGGTCCGATGGTGGCGGTGGCCTGCCAGAGAGAGGAGCTCTCCAGGGGCACATCACACGTAGCCCTCTTGGGGGCATGACCTCCTGCCGCCAGGACTGTCCTGTGTTCCTAAGGCCTCAGCTCAGGGAAACCTTTTCTGTCCCTTGATTACCTGCTGCCTTTTCAGTCACTTCTACTGCAAGCCTCACCATGTGTCCTGAGCAGCAGCATCTTCCTGTGAAAGAGAAACAAAACGAGCTGTGCAGGAACTGGGCCTAGAGTGGCCAGATATTTGCCAGATGAAACTTTGCCCAGCACTTTCAGTTCCTCTCAGGGGGGAAACTTCCCCTCTGTTCCACGACAGAAAATGGAGAAACACAGTCTCTTAAAATCGAAGGAATGGGCAAAGAGCCTGAAAGCAAATCGGCTAAGGGTGAAAGAGTGGGGAGGGGCTGTGGCTCAGTGGTAGATCATAGAATCACAGAGTTGGAAGGGGCTCTACAGGCCATCTAGTCCAACCCCCTCTGCTCAGTGCAGGATCAACCTAGAGCATCCCTGGCAAGTGTTTGAAGACTGCCAGTGGGGGGGAACTCACCACCTCCCTAGGCAGCTGATTCCACTGCTACACAACTCTGACTGTCAAAAAGTTTCTTCTAAGATCCAACCGGTACCTTCTCACCTTTAATTTAAACCCATGATTGCGAGTCCTCTCCGCTGCTGCCACCAGGAACAGCTCCCTGCCCTCCTCTAAGTGAGAGCCCTTCAAATGCTTTAAGAGAGCGACCATGTCCCCCCTCAACCTCCTCTTCTTCAGACTAAATTTTCCCAAGTCCCTCAGCCTGCTTGGCGTGCAGAAGGCTCCAGGTTCAATCCTCAGCATCTCCAGTTAAAGGGATCAGGTAATGGGGGTGGTAAAAGGCCTCAGGCCCTGGAGAGCCGCTGCCGGTCTGAGTAGACGATACTGGCCTTGATGGACCAAGAGGCTGATTCAGTGGAAGGCGGCTTCGTGCATCCTACATGTATAAGCAGGACAAGAATAGAAGAAGGCTTCCGCAGCACTTGCGTGAACCATGTTTCTTGTGTCTGGATGATTCAAAAACAGATACAAGAATGTGACCTGAATAAGGAAAAGGAGTGTGTAGACAGGGGGAAAAGAAGAACCAATGGATGTACTCAAGGATCCATGTTCATCTCTCAACCCATGAGAATGATGGAGGATGGAGCCTGAGAAATGAACTGGTCTAAGACCCATTAGTCCATCCTTGAGCTGAATGGCAGGGCCCATCCTTGGAAGGCAGGAAGTCCCAGGTTCAGTCCCTGGCATCTCCCTCTGCCCTGACCCCTGTGAGCCAGGCGGATCAACATTCTGACTCAATATAAGGCAGCTTTCGTATATATATAACAACTCACAGCCAAGGTGCTCCCCTCTCAGCTGTGGAGTCCGGTGTGCAAAAATTCTACTTTGTGAGCTCTCCTGGGCATTCAAGTTGTGAGTGAGTGATTTGGCTACTGCATAAATTAGTTTGCTCTGGAGCCATCCTTCCTGAGCTAAGGCAAAATTGTGTGAGCTGGAGGCTAACAAACTGTGAGCTCGCTCACACTAACTCACCTTAGAGGGAACACAGCTCACAGCTATTATGCTACACCTGCTCTTAAATAAAATTGGAGCTTTGATTGTCTTGAATTCCAGGGGAAGAGTTAGAGATGGAGACTGAAATCTGGGCAGGGACTTGGGACATCTAGTTTAGGATGAGGTATTGAAATCATAACCCCTTTAATATTCAGCTATTGGCAAGTATAGAGGGTAGGCTCTGTGCCCTGTATATTGCGCCATGGCCTTGCCTAGTCCTACAGAGACTCATGCTGCAATAAAAAGTATGCCAGCTGACCAGTCATCTTTGCCATAGCAGTTGGCAGCCCCTCAATACCTTTGGATGGCCAAGAGGAAGGAGATATTCCAGTGCCCTCAGATGCAGAAGGTGACCTTCCTGGTCCAGTCGCTTCCCTCTCTAGAGCAACACTAAACACAGTTCCCTGCAGCAAGATTTTGAGTTCCCTGGCATCCTTTCTTCTTCTGTCCGTAGTTTGCCACAGACCCCAGGAGTGACACCGTGTATCGTAAATACCTGTATGTGCTGGCAACCCGGGAACAGCCGGTAGCCACAGTGATGGGGCGCAGTGAGGCTGGAACAGCTGCTGGCAGCCGCCTCTGTGACTGCGTGGAGGTCTACCTGCAATCCAGTGGGCAGCGAGTGTTCAAGATGACCTTCCACTTCTCCATGAAGTTCAAGCAGATTGTGTTGGTGGGGCAGGAGACGGAGAGGACCCTCTTACTTCTGACAGGTGAGAGGAGAGAGAGCCGGAGAACTGCTGCCCCCCCCCCAATGGGCACAGAGTCAGCAAAGGTTGGGGACAGAGAGCAGCCACACCTTTCGGTTTAGCAAAGGCCTTTTCACACCTGCTCTGTTCTCATTCCTCTTCCAAGAGGACCGTGCCCATTGCTCCCAGACCTCTTAATCTCATAATGTTGCCAGATTGGGACACGTACCCACCATCCTTTCCCAGAGAGCCTCTGTCTACTGCCGAGAGAGAGCCCTTCTGCACTAGAGAGCTCTGAGACGTCCTCCTATGACTTGCGAGGAAAAATACAAACGAGCCTTTGCATGCAGTGCGCACACAGCCCTTCCAGAGGCAAGTCCTCTCTCCTCCCAGAAAGAAGCCCACGCCTGCCAGTTTGGTGCATGTGAGTGCAGCCTAACGTTCACCTTGCGGGGTGGGCTGTTTCTCTGCAGAGGAAGGGAAGATCTACAGTCTGGTGGTGAACGAGACACAACTGGACCAGCCTCGCTCCTACACTGTGCAGCTGGCTCTGCGCAAAGTCTCCAAGTGCCTCCCCCACGTCTCCATCCGCCACATGCACTCCAACCAAAGCAGTGCGCTCTACCTCACAGGTAACTGGCTGCTCCGCTGGCAAGACCAGGCCCCGCAGCCCAAAGGCAGACCGCTCAGTCGTGTGTCTTGCCCACAGCACGGCCACTGCTGATTCCCAGTCACTCAGCTGCAGATGCTACACAGCGCTTAAGAGTGGCATTGTCCACAGCCAGAGCCGGCCCTGGGTGTAGTGGCTGAAGTGCTGGGGGGGGGGCAGGGAGACACGGGACTGGATCCCCACACTGCCATGGAAGCTGGCGGGGGGGACCTTGGGCCAGGCACACACCGACAGCCTAATCTGCCTCATAGGGCGGTTGTGAGGATGGAACAGAGGCAAGGAGGGTGTCTGCATGAACCACTTTGGGTCCCCAGTGGGGAGAAAAGCAGGATATAAGTAAAGTACATAACGTAAGTGGCCACCATCGCAGGAGGAAATTGGGGGCTGAGAAATGGCCAGTGGGCACTGAGGGAGAAAAGCACAGGTGGAGCCGGAGGTTTAGGAAAGCGGCTGCTGGAGGGAAGGTCTTTGCAGGAGGAGGAGGAGAAGCAGCCTGAGGAGCAGGGAGTGAGGGGCTGTTTCATGCAAGGTGCAGTGACGGAGGAGGGAGCAGGAGACAGCAGGGTCTGGGTGGGCGGAGGCAGAGAGGAATCGCAGGTGGAGGCGGAGAGGAGGGAGGCCGTGCAGCAGCGTGGGGTGGGAAGTTTTGAAAATGGGGCCTGGAAGCCTGACCTTGATGCTAAGCATGGAGGGCCCTCCACACGAGTTGGTTGGTGCCCCCTTCCGTTTTGCCTCGGGCACAGACGTTCTGCGCTGGGGGAGCCGGCTGAGATGGTTCGGCCATGATCCTCTCTCCCCTCTGCAGATGAAGGGGCTGTGTACTTCGAGGTCCACTCTCCCGGTGTTTACCGTGACCTCTTTGGCACCCTCCATGCTTTCGACCCACTGGATCAGCAGATGCCCCTGGCCCTCTCTCTTCCTGCGAAGGTAACACAAAGTGGGACTGTGCCCCCCCCCTACACGCACCCCCCCAGCTTTGGGTAGCATGAATGGAAGAAGTGTATACAAGACGGGTCTCTGAGGTTTCCGTGCCAGGAAGTGGAGAGTTGGCCGGCCGGCCTGTCTCCTTTCCCTTTCTGTCCTTGCCGCCCTCGAGCCCTCCAGCTGCTGGGGCTCAGCGGCAAGCCACCCTCAGGAGGACCTGGGGACTCTGGCCTCCACAGCCATTGCAAGCAGTGGGCAGCCAGGGAGTCCGTATGTTTGCCATGGTGTAGGTCACCAACACTGCCACAGCAGAGAAAGAAACCAGGCCCTCTGGCCTCCATGTCCGAGTTCTGTAATGAAGGTTTGGGAGGGCTGGCATCCCCTAATAGTCCTGACTCCTGACCGCTTCCCCCTTTTCTCCGAGGAGCGGCAATCTGCACATGGGCAGACGTTCTTTAGGAGCCAGGCTGGGCATCGGCAGCAGGCTGTGAGGCCGGGTGGCCAAGACCCAGGATGCCTCACGCCTCTTGCCGCAGTCCAATCAAGCCCTCAGCCCTTCCTTTGCCCCACCTCTGCTTACCTCCAGGTGCTCACCTGTGCCCTTGGTTACAACCATCTGGGGCTAGTGGATGAGTTTGGGAGGATGTTCATGCAAGGGAATAACCGCTATGGCCAGCTTGGCACAGGAGACAAGATTGACCGAGGGGAGCCTGCTCAGGTGAGATGCGAGGGGCGGGGAGCAGATCACCCAAGTGAGGTGCAGGGGGAGGGGAGAGCCCACAGCCCGCGGGAGGTGCTGAGGGGGAGCGGCAGACTGCCCAGTCCCCGTTCCCTCTTCCACGGGGTCAGTGGTCCTGGGAGACAAGAAGACCGGTGAGCCTGGCCTGTCCATCGCCCAGTGTCAGCCTTGCTCCCTGCAACAGCATCGCAACCTGTGGGATTTTGGGCTCATGCTGGTTTGGGGCAAGTCAGCCCCATTCTGTGGGCTGTGCAGCCACGGGGGGGGGGGGGGTGAATACTCCTAAAGCCAGCAAATCAGATAGAGAGTTGGAACACAATTCTGTCTTGAGTCATTCAGTCTGATTAAACCCTGCTAGTAGCAGGAGACTTCCCAAATGCACCTTCTCTAGAGTAGTCCCTCTGCCCTACTCAGACACCTTCTGTTCCCTTCCCATCCAGGTGCACTACCTGAAGTGCCCCATCGACCTGTGGTGTGGCCTCAACCACACGCTGGTGCTGAGCCACAGCGGAGACCTTGGGAAAGACCTCATGGGCTGCGGCTGTGGCGCTGGAGGGCGCCTCCCTGGGTGGCCAAAAGGCAATGCCTCTTTTGTCCGGCTGCATATCAAGGTGAGGGGAATCCCTTGTGGGGAGGGCAGGGGCAGGAGGGTGGCCGCTGGGAACCTGGCGCAGCAGGGACTCCTTGCCAATGGAAGCGCCCAGTATGGAAGTCCGGCACTCCTGGGCAATCCTCAGAATCTGAGCTTTGCCCTCCCCCCCTCGGCCAGCTGTTCCTTTTTGTCTGTCTGCTTCTCCAAAGAGCAACTTTCCAAAGTTAAAAGCAGAGCATTTTCCCGTACAGGCCAAGACATTTCAGCCGGTCTGAGTGAGGCTTCTAATGGGTCAGAAAGTGGAGGCAATCACTGAGTCCCTCCCCCACTCCCCTCCCTGCAATTTTTCCAAAATATTTTCTCTACCCACCATTGAATGGGAGAAAGATGACATAATTTGGCATAAAACAAAAACTCCTCCAAACTGAGTAAGGAAAAGGGTCACCCACTTTTTGCAGAGCCCGCAGGTACATGCAGAGTTGCCCAAGGGACCCAGTGGATTGCACGCTGCTGAAGAGAGTGTCTCGTAACCCTAGAAGCCCTTCTCCTCCCGGCACGCAGAGCCTCTCCCGTGCTGGTCTCACCCTGGCCGCCCCCCTGCTGCAGGTGCCCCCCTGTGTCCGCCGCATCTGCTCCACCCGCGAGTGCCTCTACATGCTGTCCACCCACGACATTGAGGAAGTGCCTGCCTACCGAGAGCTGCCGGCCAGCAAGGCAGGACTGCTGCCCAGCGACACTGAGGCCATGGCCGCCCGGGCGTGTGAGGAGTACCTGAGCCAGCTGCACAGGTGCCGGACGCTAGAGGGGCGCATGGCCAAGATGAAGGAAGCCGTGGGCAGTATGCCTCTCATGACGTTCCAGAAAGACTTCTTCTGGGAGGCTCTGGACATGATCCAGCGGGCAGCTGAACTCCGAGGCTCCCCTCCTTCCAGCTAGCCCACAGACCGTGGCCTCCCCATTCCTCCCGTCCCCGTTACCCACCCCTGTACACATCATGGATCATGATTAAGAGATAGAGAAGACTTCAGACTGAACAATTGGGAATAAATAAACTACAAGCACAGATCTAATGCCGCTTCCACTGGACCATGCAGGGGTAAGTGACAAACAGCCCTACGGGGCCATCAGAAGGACAGGGAGTGTTTGGTGAGGGGTGCCCCTCCAGCGACCGTGTGGCTGGCACCAGGCCTCCCCTTCCTGCCCCCCTATCTCTGGCACACCTTCTCTGGAGTCCCTCTAGTCAGTCAGCCTCAGAGGGCAGCCAAAGCCACGGGCTGCTGTGCGACAGACAGCTGGATGCAAGTCCAGGAGCACTTGAGAGCCCAACAGGATTTTTGGTGGGCAGGAGCCTTTGAGAGTCTGACGAAGAAGGGAGCCTTGATTCTCGGAAGCTTCTCCTCCAAAACTCTCCCTGGTCTCTGAGGTGCTCCAGGGCTTGAATCCAGCTCTCCAGCCAATCAATTATTAACGGGAGAATGCTGGTGGCAGTCTGCTTCTCTCTTCCTGCCCCCTCCCCCAGTGATTGCTGGTCAGAATGTCAGACAAGGGTTTGGGAGGACCCGGGTTCGAATCCCCTACTCTGCCCTGGAGGCTGGCTGGTGCCGGTCTTAGCCCATCCTACCTCACAGGATTGTTGGGAGGATAGAAGGGTGCGAGCTGTGTCTGGTCCTCACTGGGGAGAAAGGCAGGATAGAAAACGAAAGAAAGCAGCCTTTCACCCACCCACCCCGCAGAGGTTTAAGGGCCAGGGGGCGTGTCAGTGTTGGGGGCACTGCTCATCTCCTCAGCAACAGCTCCAAACGTGCTTTCTCAGCTTAAAGGGCCTGCCATGCCACGTCTGTAGTGGGGAGGACAAAGGCCCTGCGAGAACTGCCCTCTGATCCCAGGACTAAGTCTGCCCAGTGCCCAAGGACCCTGGCAGGTGCTTCTGGGTAGCCAGCAGCTTTGCTGGTTCAATGTTCCCAGCGTTCGGGGGGGGGGGGGACAGGGAGAGAGAAAGAGGGTGGACTGAAGGGAGATCAGGCACCCAGTGACATGGATGGGGAGGCAGCTTCAGGGCTGATCAGAGGCAACACTTCTTCCCTGAAAGTAATTAACCTGAGGAATTCACTGCCACAAGGCGTAGTCCTCCTAACTGCTACCTTAGATGGCTTTAAAAGGGCACTAGACAGGCTCATGGAGGAGGAGGAGGAAGAGAAGAGAAGAAAGAGAGGCTGGATCTATACCCCATGGCCCTTCACTACCCAAGGGAGTCTCAGAGCGGCTGACAAACTCCTTCCCCTTCCCCTCCCCACAACAGGCAGACACCCTGTGAGGGAGGCGGGGCTGAGAGAGCTCTTGACAGAAACTGCTCTTTTTCAAGGACAGGAGAGGTCTTTCAAGAGGAGAGGTCTGTCAAAGGATCCTGGCCATGATGGCCCAATAGATCCTCCATGTCCAGAGAGGGTGCACCTGCCTGCCTCGCCCAGTTGTATGCTTCCCAGAGGAATCTGGTGGGCTGCTGTGGGAAACAAGACACTGGGCTAGATCGACCCACCTAGGCATGTAAGGGACTTGTCCTGGGAGAAGGGCTCTGAGCCCCCTGCACGCCTCCGGAGAGCAGGACTCCCCACTCCTGGTCCCCAGCTCACCTTTCAGAGGCTGCCAGTTTCCCTGGACAGGTGCCTGCTTTTCTCCCACAGGCGTCTGGGTTTCACTTTCGCCCAAATGCACCCCTCATCCAGGCATGGTCAGTTTCCTCCTCCTCCTCCTGTCTCTGGCCCCACCAGTCAGCACAGTCGCTCTGTGCTCCCCAGGAGAATGAAGGGCCTGGCTTGGCCTTGCCTACTCTGGGAGTTCAAGGACTTCTAGGAAAGTTCATGGCCAGGTTCACCTGCCCTAGGCTAACTCTCTCTTCGCTCAGCCCGCCTTGAGAAGGAGGCCCATGCGCAGGCTGGGCATGGCTGAGCCGGCATCCGGGAAGCAGGCAGGTACCCTGCCACTGGGAGTCAGAGTCCACAGGAGAAGCCAGGTAGATGCCCAATAGGATAGCCCTGCAGACTCAATTTAGGGGAGGGGCCCGGGCTGGTGCATGGCGTGCACAAGGCCCCTAGTGTGATGCCAGCAGGGACTGCGGAAGGTCTCTCTCTCTCTGCCAGAGCCCTTCTGCCAGTCAGACAAGACCATCGTCAGGAAGGTGGCTCAGGAATCTGCCTCCGTATAAGGCAGGTCCGTACGTTTCTACCTGTCCCTCTATCGATTTGCAGCGACTGGAGGTGCACTGTCTTGGAACAGGAAGGTGGTTTTTCTGGCTATCATGGCTGATAGACAGATTGGTCTAATCCTTTTGTAAAGGTCCGGTTCTGCTAAGAGCCTGTGGCAATGAGTTCCACAAGATGGGCTTTCTTTCCTTCTTCCCTGACCTACTGTGTGCTTTACTGGATTGCCCTTGGTTTTTGTGTGAATGTTTTTCTTTTCTTACACACACACGTAACCATTAATTAAAGAGCCTCCTTTAATAAGCAGACAGCACCTTAAAGATATTCCCGTACAAGCTGCCATGAGGCAGAGTTCCCTTCATCAAAGGTGTGACGAAAGGAGCCTTCATCCATGGCGGGGAAAAGAGGGATGGGGGGGACGACTCCTATTTTAAATATAAATACACGTTATCTCCATATGCAAGGACCAATATCAAACGCGTTTCTGCACCTGGCCTTCTTCAGAGGTATAAGTCAAACTGAGCACTCCATTAATTTAACGATAACATACAGAAAACTGACCATACACAGAATGGACCTTACTCGCACTAAGATGTTCACCTGCGGAGTATCAGATTTTCCTGTGGTACAACACGGGCAACTCCTCAAGATGCAAGATATTTCCTTTCTCCGTGGATCTTCTTAGGTCCAATCAGAAATGCCCCAATGGAGTGCTCAGGTACAACGGGAAAAGAATCAGCAGCCGTTTGTGTGTGTGTGTGTGTGCGCTCGTGCATTCAGAAATCCCTCCAGGCCAGTGTTTGGACTCAGAAGCACAAACAATCCCTTGCCGGAGAAACCAGGTCCCCAGGGGAGAGGAGAGGTGAAGGAGGCTCTGGGGCGCCAGGATGGGCACAGGAGTCAGGATCTGAGCTGGAAGAAGAGGACATCCATAAGCAGGAAGCTGCAGCCCCTGATTCTTTCTTGGGACCCACAGGAAGACGGGGGGAAGGGTCGTCATGGCTCCCAGGAGCCATCCTACCCCAGCAGATTTTTGACCCTACCTCCCAGCAAGAAGCATCTGGTCTGAGCAATGAATCAAGAAGAGCTTGTTTTGTGCCAGGCAGCTTCTTCAGCTTGGCTTTGCCCTGGGAAATAATGAGAACCATATCTTGGACATGTGCAGAAGCACCACAGTAGAACATAAGAACATCAGAGAAGCCAATGTTGGATCAGGCCAAAGGCCCATCCAGTTCAACACTCTGTATCACACAGTGGCCAGAAATACCAGGTGCCATCAGGAGGTCCACCAGTGGGGCCAGAACTCCAGAAGCCCTCCCACTGTTGACCCCCCCCCAAGCACCAAGAATACAGAGCATCACCTGCCCCAGAGTCCCTATCCATACCTTGTGGCTAATAGCCACTGATGGACCTCTGCTCCATATGCTTAGCTAATTCCCTCTTGAAGCCGTCCATGCTTGTAGCCGCCACCACCTCCTGTGGCAGTGAATTCCATGTGTTAATCACTCTTTGGGTGAAGAAGGACTTCCCTTTATCTGTTCTAACCCAACCGCTCAGCAATTTCATGGAGTGCCCACGAGTTCTTGTATTGTGAGAAAGGGAGAAAAGAACTTCTTTCTCTACCTGCTCTATCCCACACATAATCTTATCAATCTCGATCACGTCATCCCTCAGCTGTCATTTCTCCAAGCTAAAGAGCCCCAAACGCATTAACTTTTCTTCATAGGGAAAGTGTTCCAACCCTTCTACCATTCGAGCTGCCCTTTTCTGCACTTTTTCCAATGCTATAATATCTTTTTTAAGGTGTGGTGACCAGAACTGTACACTGTATTCTAAATGAGGTCGCACCATTGATTTATATAGGGGCATTATGATATTGGCTGATCTGTTTTCAATACCCTTCCTAATAATCCCCAGCATAGCATTGGCCTTTTTTATTGCAGTTGCACACTGTCTCGACATTTTCAGTGAGTTATTTACTACGACTCCAAGATCTCTCTCTTGGTCAGTCTCTGCCAGTTCAGACCCCATCAACATGTATTTATAGTTAGGATTTTTGGCTCCGATGTGCATCACCTTGCATTTGGCCACATTGAACCCCATTTGCCATGTTGATGCCCACTCGCCCATCCTCGACAGATCCCTTTGGAGTGCCTCACAATCCTCTCTGGTTTTCACCACCCTGAACAACTTCATATCATCCGCAAATTTAGCCACTTCACTGCTTACTCCCAACTCCAAATCATTAATGAACAAGTTAAAAAGCATCGGAAAGAGTACTGATCCCTGCGGTACCCCACTGCTTACCACCTTCCACTGAGAAAATTTCCCATTTATACTCACTCTCTATATTCTATTAATTAGCCAGTTTTTTATTCATGTTTGTTCACCCCCTCAAAGAACACTAACAGGTTAGTGAGACAAGATCTTCCCTTACAGAACCCATGCTGAGTCAGTTTCCACCAATTTACCCAGTATCGATGTCAGACTGACTAGCCTGTAATTTCCCGGATCTCCTCTGGAACCCTTTTTAAAGATGGGAGTGACATTAGGTACCTTCCAGTCCTCAGGAATGGAGGCAGATTTTAATGAAAGATGACATATTTTTGTCAGGAGATCCACAAGTTCACATTTAAGTTCTTTCAGAACTCTCGGATGTATGCCATCTGGGCCTGGTGATTTATCAGTTTTTAAGCTGTCTGTCAGTCGTAGGACCTCCTCTCTCGTCACCTCAATCTGACTTAGGTCTTTCAACACCCCTCCTGAAATCAGTGGTTCTGGAATGGGCAAGCACTTCTCATCTTCCACAGTGCATTCAGCCATTTCCCTATCATCCTTCAGTACTCCTTTTACCCCTTGGTCATCCAAGGGCCCCACTTGGATGTTTGGTGTAGTGTGCGCGGACTCTAATCTGGGAGAACCGGGTTTGATTCCCCACTCCTCCACTTGCACCTTTTTTTTTCCAATCTCTTCTTCTTCTACTACTGCCTCCCTGGCTGGTTTCCTGCTTCTAATGTATTTGAAGAAAGTTTTATGGTTGGTCTGTCTGTTTTTCACTATATGTTCCTCATATTCCCTTTTTGCCTGCCTGATCACAGACTTGCATTTTATTTGTCACAGCCTGTGTTCCCTTTTATCAGCCTCACTGAGACTAGCTTTCCACTGCTTAAAGGAATCCTTTTTACCTTTTACAGCTTCCATTACTTTGTTGTTAACCATGCAGGCTTTTTTCTATACCTATCTGTGCCTTTCCTAACCTGCGGTATATATTTTTTCTGAGCTTCTAGGATTATAGTTTTAGTCTCCAAGCTTCCCCAATTGTTTTGACCCTTTCTACTTTTCCTTTCAGTTTCCTCCTCACATGTCCCCTCATATCAGAGAAGTTACCCCTTTTAAAGTTAAAAGTGGCTGTGTCAGTCTTTTTGGCCAATTCCCTATTTATACAAATGTTGAACTCAACAGCATTGTGGTCACTGTTCCCAGGCGGTGCCACGTTCTGAGTCCAAAAGCACTGGAGAGTTAGGGGAGCCAGTGTTCCTTAGACAGATGGGACAACCCCACCCCTTGATGCCCCAGCTCAGCCTGCCTGGGTATTGCTGGAAGTCTGTAGCCACACCTAGGCCCACGTTGCTGTGTTTACGCCCTGAGCACCCTGCTACTTTCCTCGTCGTGGTTCCGTGGCAGTACTAGTCCAGAGAATCCAACAGTTATTTGGCCCCGGAAGAAGTCAAAAGTGCTTATCGCCTTGGCCTTTTTTAAAAAAAGAGGGGAGGGGCTGGATGCAAGAGCAGGGCAGCCCTTCTGGGAAGTGCCAGGCGGCAGCAGTTAAGGACCTGCCCCATCGACCCACAAGCCCCCAAAGGCACTCCACACATGCTCAAAGGCATCCTTATTACTGCACATCTCTGCCAGGGAAAGACACTTGCTAGTGGAGCCCTGGTCCTCCACTTCTCAGAAACCAAGCTCTGGTACCTGAAGTATCCCAGAGGGAAGGATGGCACGGAGGGAGTGGGGATGCTGGCCCTCCTGTCCCCACCTCCCACCCCCTCTGCAGCCGGAGAGCAGCAAGGGATGATCCGGGTCCGCCCTGCCTGCTTGTCCCCCCCCCCACCTCCGGCAGCAGCTGTCACCCAGCACAGCAGAGCGCTGACCTCAATTCCTCTCTGGGGGAGGGGAGGGGAGATGTCCTTCTGGCCGAAGGGCCAGGGAAGGGGCCAGTCACCCTTCTTTTCACCCTTTGGTGGGGCAGGGCAGCCATCAGCCGCTGAACAGGCAGCACAAGTTTCCACTCGGGCTATTTTTACTGCGGCTTCCTCCCCTCCCCCACCCCCTATTTTTGTGCATTAAGCACAACAACGCCATGTGTGCATGTATATATTTAGGAAGAATTAAAAACTGTTCTGTGAGCCCCTGGGAATTGTAGGAGAACCAGGCCAGGAGGAGAGGGTGACTTTGTCAGAAGACCTTGGGTTGGTTTTTGCTTTTTTTAAAAGATGCTGTCTAAAATGAAGGGGAAGGGAAGCAGGACGGTGGGGTGTGTGGAGAGAACAGGACCACAGTTCCAAACTCCACTGCCAAGCCTGGGGGGGATCCCCAGTCTCTCAGCCTCCCAAAAGTCCCTGCAGGATTTGGGCTTGGGCGCTCAGGCCGAACCCCACGGGAAGTGCTGTGACGGAGCATCCCCCCTTCCCGCTGTCACACTTGCTTGACCCCCTGGCCCTCCCTGGAAAGCTCTGCGTCCTGGCTCCTAAGGGGAACCTTCTCTCCTCCACTAACTTATGGCGTGCCTACCAAACCCAAATGGAAATGTAGCCCGATCGCTTTCCCCACTCAGGGCCACAGATTTGCATGCTGGAAAATCATCCCTGGAATCCAATCTCTGTCTCTCCTCCCACTTCCTGTTGGAGCAGTATTTGCAGAGGGACGCAGAGGTCCTGGCTGACTGCCAGCCATCATCACGTAGTACCCGGCTCCATCCAATAGACGGGGGGAGCAGGACACCCCCAAAAGCCCCTGCTTACTTCAAGTCAGCTCCTCATTTATTTCTTCCTTATGCATTTCATACACCCTTCAGCGCCCCCCCACTCCAGAGTCAAATCCAGGGTGTGAGTTGTAAACGGCAGGCTTTCGAAGATCCCTGTCCTCGCCGTCCCCAGGGCCTCTCCCAGCAGCACCCATGCAAATCAGGCCGCCGGAGGAGTCAGTCCCCTTTCCTCAGCTTGCTGTGCTGCTGCCTGGCGTAGGCTCTGACCCCAAACCAGCCCACAATGCTGGCCAGAAGCAGGAGCAAGAGCAGCATCACTCCGAAGGTGGAGAGGAAGGTGGGCACCCTGGGCAGCAGTGGGGGCCCCATGCCCAGCTCCTGGATCTCCCCTCGAATCATGTAGAGTTCGTCCAAGATGCTCATGAAGGTGCAGCAGTGGAACCACTGATGGCTGTGGCCCCAGATGTCAAATTTCCCAGGGCTGAAGCGCTCGGGGATCTTGCTGACGTTGAAGATCCCCGAGGCCAGCAGCCAGAAACAGTGGCGGAGGAAGAAGCGGCTGGTCCCTTGGCCTCCACCAGCCCACATCTTGTGGAAGACTGGGATGGAGACCACCACAAAAGGCAGCAAGAAAACCAGCGTGCGGATCAGGTAGCGGTACTGCTGCCACTGGTGGCGGGTGCTGCAACAGGCCAATGTACAGAAGAGGGCGATGAGGCAAGCCGTGGGCACATACAAGGCCTCAAACCAGGTGCCCATTCGGCCCATCAACGCAGAAAGCCAGCCAACGCACTCGCCGCCTGGCCAAGGGCTGGAGGAGAGATTAGTGGCACCGTCTGTTGCCACTGGGGGTCCTCGCGGATGGATGTAGTAGAAATAGGCCAAGGAGGAGCCCACCGTGTAGGCGCTGATGGTCCCGTAGTCGATGTAGAAGCAGATCTCCCGAATGACCAGGGACATGGAGTTGAAGAGGTGCGCCATGCTGCTGGCAACCAGGAGGCCGCAGACGCCCAGGAAGTAGTTCCAGAGTGGGTAATAGAAAGGGTCCAGCAGCTCCCTCGGGCCAGGGCCTTCGCTCCAGAACTGCTCCAGGAAGTGGAAAGCAAAGACGAAGACGGCCAGGAAGTGGGTCCAGAAGTTGCCCGTCTCGTTGGTGGGCTGGAAGGCCGAGACCAGGCACTGGGCAAAGGTGTAGCCCGGGCAGCGGTAGCCACTCAGGATGAAGCTCTCCGTCACACTAGGAGGCACTTCACTGGAGCGCAGCAGCAAGGCCCGGGGCTTGTGGGCCCACAGGGGCATCTTGCCCCCCACGCCCATGGGGTGGCCCGCCTAAGCCCCTGCCAGTCCCTGTGCCTCCAGAGATCCGTGGAATCAGCCCTCCTTTGGGCTGGAGAGGCCTGATGGAGAGAGAAACGCAGCGGCATGAGCGGAGCCTCTGGCCCCTCTCCCGGGCGCGCACCCCCACCCCGCGCTGGGAGGGGGGACAAGGAGGAAAAAGGGAAGCGCTTCCGAGGAGGACGGCCTGCCTTTTTTGGCGGCGGGGGAGGCTGCTGCGCCCCGGTTGCTAGGCAGAAATCTGCCGGCGCTCTGCAGGCTCCGAGCACCACGACGACGACGGCTGTCTCCTGGCCTGGCCTGCTCGGAGCAGGAGCCGCCGCGGATTCCGCTCTCGGGGCGTCGGTGGCCGGAGGAGCAGGTGCCGCTGGGCGAGCTGGATGCGGCAAGGAGAGCGTGGGACCGTGCCCCCGCTCCTTCGCCCGCCCCCCGCCCGCCGATGCTGCGGCTCCGGCTGCT